>NW_015388684.1:75315-113872 GCF_001527695.2 Protobothrops mucrosquamatus
TATTACGTCGGCCAGCTCAGGCAGGGCTGTTGATACATAGCAGGGAGCCAGGTATATAATCAACAGACCCACTTGAACCCCTTGTCCCCATTTCACCAGGAGGGACTCCACACCGTCTATCTGAGGCACAGTGGTCTCCCTCGGACAAAGGCTCTCCTTTATAATGGCCGCTACCCCACCGCCCCTTCCCCGGGTCCTTCTTAACAACTTCCAGTGTTGGAGCATTCACAGCTTCTGGAGGCAGGTTGTTCCACTGGTTAATTGTTCTAACTGTCAGGAGGTTTCTCCTTAGTTCTAGGTTGCTTCTCTCCTTGATTAGTTTCCATCCGTTGCTTCTTGTCCTGCCTTCAGGTGCATTGGAGAATAGCTTGACTCCCTCTTCTTTGTGGCAGCCCCTGAGATATTGGATCACTGCTATCATGTCCCCCCCCTCGTCCTTCTCTTCATTAAACTAGACATACCCAATTCCAGCAGCCGTTCCTTATATGCTTTATTTTATATTATATGTTTTAGCCTCCAGTCCCCTGATCATCTTTGTTGCTCTTCTCTGCACTCTTCCTAGGATCTAGGATCTAGTATCAGTATGAAATGTGAGAAAGAAAGGGTTAGAAGAGGAAAGAGAGAGTGAGAAAAGAGAGGATTGAGAAGGAGAACAATTAAAAGAAGAAGGAAAGTGGGAGGGGAAACTGAGGATATTCAAATCCCAGCTTTTTCTTTCCAGCCCCCACTTCAAAAGTTGTTTTAACTTGAGTATATGGAGTTCTTGGTGCTCTTAAGCTTGGTTGTTTGCCTGAAGATATTTAATTACCCAATAGATAAAATTTTCAGGGCTGCAATAGAGTAAAGTTTGCTCTCTATTAACAGGATTAACAATTCTCTAATCAAGGACCTACAAAGGAAAAAAACAATAACACCACTGTTGTTGCAAACCCCACTCCCTTCCAGCACGGATGATGTCACCCAGTTGGGTAACAAAATATCTGCAAACAACAAAGCTCAGAGAGCACCAAGGCCTCCACAGTTTTACACTAAGCTGTATTCTCTTGTTTTGGTGATATAAATATGATCCTTGGGCTAAAATCAAATGGATAATTTAAAAAAATATTAGCAATGTACAAAGAACCATCCCATCAATACATTCTTATATTAGGTAGTACATCTTAATAATTATATGTTTTCCTTAATACTGTAGATTTAGCAAAATTGTTTTGTTAAAATGTTTCTGATACTTTTGGGGAGCTAAGGTATTAAACTTGAACAACAGCATTTTCAGTATGTAAAGCTATAGCTACTACTACTACTACTACTACTACTACTACTACTACTACTANTTGTCCTGCCTTCAGGCGCTTTGGAGAATAGCTTGACTCCCTCTTCTTTATGGCAACCCCTGAGATATTGGAACACTGCTATCATGTCCCCCCTCGTCCTTCTCTTCATTAAACTAGACATACCCAATTCCAGCAGCCGTTCCTTATATGCTTTAGCCTCCAGTCCCCTAATCATCTTTGTTGCTCTTCTCTGTACTCATATTTATTCATTATTTTTTGAACCATACTTGTAAATGGTAGCATCTTACTGCCGTAATATGGAGATAACCATAGATTCTTAATGCTGTTCTCAAATGAATATCTTAACACATACACACACACACACACACACACACACACACACAAACAATATTTGGGGGTCTCATATACTCTTGGTATTAATTACAAACATGCTCCCTTTGCTATATTAGTAATTTGAAAGAGCTGACCAGCAAAGGAGAGCTTAAATAACTGATAATCCACATTTTAATTCTAATAGTACAGAAATACATCATTTTCTTTGTTTTGGTTGTTGCTTAAAATGTAAGCAGTATTTGATTTCATGTTTCTATTAAGTAATGTTTTGCAGATGCTAAATTAAAGCAGTAAGCCAGGGATGCACACGTGATATCCTCATAAATGTCAAATGAATTCTTTATGATTGGTGCTATTATAACGAATACCAAACAATTTCATTATAATTAGTGCTATTACGATGAATACCAGAGGAATTCATGATAATTAGTAGTACTACACAGAATAACAAATGAGCTTCAAGCAGAAGGTTCAGTGAATTATTCCAAGGAAACACCAAGTCAGAACCTTTTCGTGATTTAGTGCATTTCGGATGGACTTAGTAGGAATGGCCAGAATTGTGAGGTTGAGACATGCTAAATATTGGGTTATTTTCTCTGATCATATATAATTCACTTTTTTATGGAAAAACATCCGAATACAGAAAAATTCTGAGCCCGCAGTTTTTTCCCTATCTGGATGAAACTCTACACAAAACTTGTCTTCTATCACCTACTCGTGATGATTCATTGTATATTAATATTTTATTCTATATAAACATATAATAAATACAGGGGTCAAGTCCAGAAGAAGCATTATTCCATGAGAACTGCCTTTAGTAGAAATTTGTGGAAAGAGTGAAACAGTTATGACCTTAAGAATGAAAGAAATTGGGTTTAAGTGGTTTCATTTCTCTAGCTCAACACGTTGTCTTGTTGCTTGAAGAGAGTGAAAATTCAGCCTCCCCCTTTTCCATAGTCACTTTAATTTTAAGATACTTCTGTTAGATTTAGCAACACATAACTTATAAAGCACAGATTGAGCCACAGAGTAGCAAGTAATATCTGAGAAGCTTAGTAGGATTCTAAAAATCTCTATCTACAGAATCTAGATTTTGGTGGTGATAATCCTGTGCTCTATGTGAGGTGGAGAAGAATCAGAATTGGAAGAGAAGGAGGAGGAGGAGGAGGAGGAGGAGGAGGAGGAGGAGGGGGAGGAGGAAGGAAAATTTACATTTCTCAATCTTGTTAAATTAATTGAAGTTCATAAAATCTAGTTATGTAGTATGTAGTACTTCCTGTAGTATGAAAAATTAACGAATTGCCTCAGCCTCTGAAGCTAGCATGTCAGATGAAATGGAAGCCTTGTAGAATATTCTGTCTATAAATTATTGACTTTCTTGAAAACTTCCGATTAGAAGCCACTCTCCTCATAAGGGGAATAAACAAACAGGAGAGGTCTGCTGATTAACTGGGGGCCTGTCAAATATTTCAGATGAGTTTTGGCAGAACTGAGGTCACTGGAGAATAATTGGAAGGGGCATAGTCCCTCCTGGAAGTAAAATAGGGGATTGCAAGGTGCATCAGTCTTGTATATCTTGTGTTCCCAAGTAATTAAATTTATGGGGAAAAACAAGTAGGTTGTATTAAAAAAGCAGTCTGGTCAAATTTTAGACAAAGTGCAATGTTGTGCAGGGAAATTAGCTGGCATGAAAGTTTGGTTATGTTTTCTTCTTCTTCTTCTTCTTCTTCTTCTTCTTCCTCTTCCAATTATTATTCAATTCAGTGAAAGAGGCTCTCTCTCATAAACCCACTAAAAGAGAAGAAGCTTCAGAAAATTCTCATGGGTAGACATATAACTTATTTAGCATCAGTGAGGCCAAGGGTGTCTGTGCTTGAATGTTCTCATTTTCAAGGTATCATTGCTTCTCCAGTGGCAAAAAGTTCTGGATGGGATTTGAAAAAAGTCGTGTTGGTGGTTGTGACTTCATATTTGAAGCTCCATCACTTTTTTATGTGTGATGCATGCAAAAAGGGGAATTTAATGTCATCACATGCTCACCCTTTCCAGTTTTCAAACCTATATTCATTCCCCATGGGTGACTAATGGTTCTTTGTCCGATTGAGAAATTAAATTGCAAGGGAATTTTCAGCATGTCACCCAGGGGATATAATATAAACTCATGGAACTGCAATTCAGTGATGGATGTATTCAGCTTCAGATGGATTGTTTCAGATTCTGTCCCCATCATCTCAAAGTAATTGGGATGGGCAAAGCTCCCTAAAAATCTAGGAAAAGTGTGATTAATTCTATATTTGATGGATCTGATATAATCTAGCTTCCTATGTTCCTAAGTCCTGGTGAACTAGACTTTTCCCATCATACATTAAGAAAGGAATAGGACTGACAACATAGAAGCAATAATATGTGTTTAATTCATTCTGTTTTATTAAATTCAGGGATTATGGGGAAACACATACCCAGTACATCACTTGAAAATACAGGAAGTCTTTGGCTCCCAAAAGTTGTGTTTCTCTCTACTAAATCTTCATCTTAGCTTTGTTTGAAGAAATGTCATAGCAGCTCCTATGTTCAGCATTTCCTTTCTGTGAACTTCAAGAAGATCCTGTTGGTGGGGGAAAAAAAACCCTGCTTCTCCCCCTTGGGAATCTCTTTGTTACAGGTTTAGGTTACTCCTATTATTTATTTACGTAGTATAGCTCAGTTCCTTCTGTGGTGACCCTTTACAGAAAATGGATCAAATAAAGGAATCAATAAAAATGACTTGCACATCAGAGGCAAACATTTCCAATGTATTCAACTAGGTTGGAGATACAGATTATACAGTAAATCATCTCAGATTGGATATTTAACGTTCTCTTCCTTCTATCCAGTAGAACACAATTGATTTAGTATATCCTATAAGATTAAACAAAACCCTCCTTCTGGTTGAACTTCACTCCTGGGAACCTACAGTACATGGACCTATTTGTACAAGTTTTTGGAAATAACAATAGCACAGAAAAGGCTTGCTAATGCTTTCTTTTGGGATATTTACTTGACTTTATCATGACTCTGAAGATAAACCTGCTTGCATTTCACATATGCTAAAAAACCTGAATGATGCCACCACGATATAAAACTCCAGAAAGAGTGCAGAGAAGAGCAACAAAAAATGATTAAGGGACTGTAGGCTAAAACATATGAAAATCAGTTGCAGGATTTTGGGTATATCAAGTTTAATAAAATGAAGGACTAGGAATGACACGATAGCAGCATTCCAATATTTGAGAGACTGCCACAAAGAAGAGAGGAGTCAAGCTATTCTCCAAAGCACCTGAAGACAGGACAAGAAGCAACGGATAGAAACTAATCAATGAGAGAAGCAACCTAGAAATAAGGAGAAATTTCCTGACAGTTAGAACAATTAATTAGACTTGTCTCCAGAGGTTTTGGGTACTCCATCACTGGAGGTTTTTAAGAAGAGATTGGACAACCATTTGTCTGAAATGGTTTAGAGCAGACATGTCAAACTCGTGACGTCACGTGACGTCGCGCAACGTATTGGGAGAATTTTGCCATTGCCGTCAATGGGGTGGGCGCGGCTTTCGGATGATGCATCCGACCCGCGGGCTGGCAGTTTAACACCCCTGGTTTAGAGTTTCCTGCTTGAGCAGAGGGTTGGACTAGAAGACCTCTAAGGTCCCTTCCAATTCTTTTATTCCATTTCTAAGAAACTGGATACACCTATCATTATTGTTTTTCTTTCATGATGTAATCATGGTTATATGTTTAGCTTGATTTCTCCATTGTGATGCTGCATCTTTATTCTATATTGTTATTTTATTGTTATTGTTTACCTATCTTTGCCACCCAGAATTGCATCTGGGTGTGGTATGGGCAGCTATATATGTTAATATAATAAATAAATACATGAACATAGACATTTGTTTATGACTAGGGGTTTTAGTATTAGAAGTGCTTATATTAAAGTTCTTATACTAAAAAATACACCTAATATTTTGAAAAGATAGCCAGAACTTTCTGTGAAAAAAAGAACTGGCTACGTAATAAGGAAGATCGAAAAGTAAGGGTTTTGTTTTTTTTTTTGCAAATATTTTTACTGAGTTTCAAAAGAATAATAAAATACAAAATAACACAAAACGGAAAAATTGGGGAGGGTTAAAAAGGGAGCAAATTGTAAAGTTGATCAAAAAAAATTACAATATATATATATATATAAAAGAGTAACTTTTGACTTTGTCTAGTACAGATACAATTATATAATATAGCAATCTCTTGCTCTAAATTACAGAAACCTCTTACTCTAAATCAGGGGTGTCCATGGACTGGCACAGGACCATGGCATGCACAGAAACTGGCCCATGCAAACAATCGAAGCCCCATCCGCAGGATGGAAGCAGCACGCGAAACCACATCCCCTCCAGTCCGGGGAAAAACCTCTCTCCAGGGAACCGGTCCCTGGTGCACAAAAGGTTGGGGGCCTCTGCTCTAAATTGAAAGGCAAGTATTTCAAATATTCATAGGCAAGCAATTCAAATATTCAACTCTGGCCCACTGCTTACTCAAGAGGACGAGACAAATCTGTTAAAAGATGAGAACTGTTTTCAAGCTGGTTGCTATATAGTGAGTCATTTACTAAATTCCTAATATACAGTGTATATGTATATGCAGGGCTTTTTTTCAGCCGGAACGCGGCGGAACCGCGTTCCGGCACCTTTTTCCGGGCCGGCCGCACCGGAAATAGCCCCTCCCAAATTTTACTTGCATTCCTGTTCTCTAAAGGGGCGGTCCTAGGGTTTGATGAGGGCGTGGCCAGGTTTGAGTTCCGCCACCTTTTCTCCGAGAAAAAAAGCCCTGTGTATATGTATATGTATATGTAGTCCTCAACTTACGACCACAATTGAGCCCAAAATTTATGTTGTTAAGTGAGACATTTGTCAAGTGAGTTTTGCCCCATTTTATGACCTTTCTTGCCACAGTTGTTAATTGAATCACTGCAGTTGTTAAGTTAGTAACATGGCTGTTAAGTGAATCTGGCTTCCCCATTGACTTTGCTTGTCAGAAGTTCGCAAAAAGTAATTGTATGACCCTGGGACATTGCATCTGTCATAACTATGAGTCAGTTGCCAGGCGTCTGAATTTTGATCACATGACTTTGGGGATGCTACAATGGTTATAAGTGAAAAATGGTCATAAGTTACTTTTTTCAGTGCTGTGGTAACTTTGAACAGTTACTAAATGAACTGTTGTAAGTAGTGGAATACCTGTGTTACTTAGTCATATGTATGCCCCTGTGTACACAGTTCATGCTTTTAAAAGCTAAATAATAATAAAGCAATGTGAGGAAAGAGCTATATGTCATAAGGAAATACATTTTGTCATTTGCCAGCAGAGATAATATACCAATACCAAGTATAATAAGCATTTAGATTTAAATTACTGTTATTTAAATTGAAATACACCGTCACTTTTGAAACAGTAGGGATTCCGAGTATCAGGTTTAAGCAACATTATAACAGAGCATAATTTGAACTGAAATGCTGCCACTCCAGAATTTTCTCAAACGAATTTAAGCATTGTATTATGAATACATTCATGTGAACTGGTATGTCAAGCTCGTATTTCAAGGCAGGCAAGGCTGTTACGTTTTCTTTCCTGATACCCATTTTAAAAATGTAATGCATTTCATATATTGTGTATTCATATAAAAATGAACCAAGCAAATTCTCAGTTTTCTACACAGCCAGATTCTGCATACAATAGCACTAGCAATACCACTTAGACCTTTATACCACTTCACAGTGCTTTACAGCCCTCTCTAAGTGGTTTACAGAGTCAGCATATTGCCCCCAACAATCTGGGACCTCATTTTACCGCCCTTGGAAAGATGGAAGACTGAGTCAATCTTGAACCGGTGAGACTCGAACTGCCGAACTGCTGGCAGCTGGCAGTCAGCAGAAGTAGACTGCAGTACTGCATTCTAACCACTGCACCACCACAATGCACTTACCAGCCATGAACCCATGAATAGTGAACCACCAAGAATAAGATAGCATTCCCGGTTATATTCTGCACACAGCATACATGTAGATTCAACTCCAGACACCAAAGCATGAAGCCAGAGATCAGTGTGTAGAGGTATGTGTCAAAAAAGAAGATGGTATACACTGTATTAACTTTTATTTATTTTATTTGTTCATTGATTTAGTCAATTGGCAAGGCTACCATACATACAACATGCATTTGCAAGTTTTCATGTACTTACATATCCAGTATCCCCAGTGTAATTTATGAATTGCTTGGTCATGGAAGCCAGCTACAATGTCTGCATAAATTCAGCATAAGTATCGAGTACATCGTGGTTAATGTCTGTGACTGGAATAGTCCATTTGTCAAGGTTGAATTGGTAAGATGCCTGCTAACTTCTATCACTACTCAACTTGCCATAGAAACAGGGGAGAGAGGTAGAAAGTTGTGGAGGAAATGGGATTCTAAGAAGCCATCCACGGATCCTAAGAACCTACAAGAATGCCAAGGTCAATAACTCAGGTGTCAGATGGAGAAGTGGACCATTCCCCTAACAAATCAAAGACATATGATTGGGCAATGTGAACACCCAGTGGGTGGAGTTTAAGGAAATTTATTGTTAACTAGGCAAACTTTTGCATGGGAAAACGAGAGTTGGTTTTGCTTCTTCAGTTCCGAGATGTGTATTCAATAAAGTAAAGCCTTGAAGATTTCTTGATTTTGAGTTCGCCAGTCGGACAGTTGACACTATTTGACAGATTCCTCTTTTGAAAGGTTGAAAATTAAAGCCACTTTGGTCTGATCTACTATGGAACTCTAGGGGCTGTCATAAACTCTAGCCTCAGCCATTTACTGTGTTGCCAATGGAATTTCTTAGAGTTTAAAAGCCATAACCTAGATCCAGAAAACAAAATCTGGTATCTTACTTATAGGAGAATAAACTCTTTTCAGGATTGTTGTCAAGACCTTTGTATCCGAGAACCATAGAAAGAAAAGAAAACCATATTTAATGCTAATGAAAATCAGTCATAAAAACTGCAGAAATACAGGTAGTCCTCAACTTGCTGCTACAATTGGGATCAGAATTTCTGTTGCCAGCAAGGTGGTTGTAAAGTAAGCTATGCCCAATTTTACAACTTTTTTGCCATGGTTGTTAAGTGAATCACTAGTTGTTAAGTGAATCACAGTCACTAAGCGAATCCGGCTTCCCCATTGACTTTGTTTGTCAAGCTATCACATTACCTCAGGATGCTGCAACCATTCTAAATACATGCTGATTGCCAAGTGCTCAAATTTTGATTATGTGACTGCAATGGTTGTAAGTGCGAGGGCTGGTTATATGTTACATTTTTCAGTTGTAGCTTGAACAGTCGCTAAGCAAATGGTTGTAGCTGTATTGGTTGTAGCTGTATTGGTTGTAGCTGTATTGAACAGTCGCTAAGCAAATGGTTGTAGCTGTCCGCAAGGAGAAGGGCGGGGTAAAAATTCAATAAATAAATAAATAAATAAATAAATTGCAAGTCAAATAAAGGCAACGTCTCTTTGAAATTATTCCTTTCTATTGAATAGACTATACTGGCTCTTTTCACACAAGCCAGCTTGTCTTCTCACAGTCTCCCAGTTTTTTCAAACTGGCACTTCATCCTGTACTCACCACTACTCTCATCATACAAAGTTAATCCATTAGAAGAGCCTTTAATGATGCCATCAACAATGTTGCCTCTGGCTAAAAGGGGTGGAGGTTAACATTATTTATTTATCATATCATATTATTTATCGTAACATAACAGCGATGATCAGTTATGATAAATAAACGAACACAGCCCTAGGCTTTATTAACCCAGGAATAGAATCAAGATCATGTGAAGTATTACGGCCACTTTATAATGCCTTGATAAGATCAGACTTGGAATAATTGCATCCAGTTTTGGTCATCACAGTGTAAAAAAGATGTTGAGATCCTAAAAAGGGTGCAGAGAAAAGTAACAAAATTGATTCAGGGACTGGAGGCTAAAACATGAAGAATAGTTGCAGGAACTGTGTGTGTCTAGTGTAATGAAGAGAAGGACTAGGGATAACATGATAGCAGTCTTCCCATATCTAAGGGACGGCCATAAAGAAGAGGCAGTCAAGCTATTCTCCAAAGCACCTGAAGGCAGGACAAGAAGCAATGAGCAAGAGAAGAAAAATAAAACAAAACTATAGAGTTCCTGAACCTTGAAAAAACAGGTATTGCTTTCCACCCCAGATTTTGGTCTGCTGTTTTCCGCAGATCCAAGTGCTGCTAAAAGCTCAGTAGCTAGTTCAAAAGTCACTCACCTCTTGATTTCAGACCAGAAAAGACAGATGAAGTGATCAGCCTTTGGGGCTCTGAAAATATTATAGAACTGACAAGTTAAATACTGCAAAGATGAAGAGAAGCCCTCCCTTCTTCCCTCTGTGCATTGTGTGACACTTTGGCTTTTGAGTAAGACAGGAAGTTTATTACTCTTTTACTCCCCAGTTTCCTGCTAGACAAATGCCTTTGGTTGCTGCAACTTTCACCTCTGCAGCTGGAGAACAAGCACTAGTAATAAGGACAGCTATAGTGCACCAGACATTCGAGATCGGACTCTGATTACATACATATAGTCCTCCACTTACAACTATTCATTTAGTGACTAAAGTTACAATGGCACTGAAAAAAAATTACAACAGGTCCTTGCATCTCCAGTCATGTGATCAAAATCCAGGTGACTTGGCATTCCACATTCACATGATCACCATTTTCAAAAAAGCTGTGGTGGCACAGTGGATAGAATGCAGTATTGCTGGCTAATTCTGCTGACTGCCAGCAGTTCGATTCTGACTGGCTCAGTGTTGACTCAACCTTCCACCCTTCTAAGGTTGGTAAAATGAGGACCCAGATTGTTGGGGGCAATATGCTGGTTCTATAAACCGTTTAAAGAGGGCTGTTAAGCACTGTGAAGCGATATATAAGTCTCAGTGCTATTGCTGTTTGCAACCTTCCAAGCCAACTTTGGTCAAGTAAAGTCAATGAGGGAAGCCAGATTCATTTCATTACCACATGATACACTTAACAGCTGCAGTGATTTGCTTAACATCTGGCTGAGCAACAGAAATGCTGGTCCCAATTCAATGTGGGATTCAAATACCTGAACAACCAGTTCTCTGCATGGACACTGCTTCCTGAAGTCTGTTCTGGGCCTGGGCCTCGGAAGCCCAGAAATGGACTTCTGGAAGTGGCATCCACGCACTTCCGATGGGCTATTCCGGGTCTGGGAAGCCTCCCTGGCTCAGAATAGACTTCCAGAAGTGGCATCTATGCACTTCCGATAGGCCATTCTGGGCCTGGGAGGCCTCCCCAAGGCCTTCAAGGCTCAGAATGGATTTCTGGAATTGGTGTCCCTGCACTTCCAGTGGTCTTTTCTGGGCCTGGAAGGCCTCCCCCAGGCCTCCGAGGCTCAGAATGGACCCCCTCCAGCCAGGCCAGGCCACTGGGCACAAAGTTTGGCGACCACTATTCTAGTCCAACCCCCTACTAGTCCAACTCCTGCTCAAGCAGGAGGCCCTATACCATTTCAGGCAAGTGGCTGTCCAGTCTCTTCTTAAAAACCTCCAGTGATGAAGCACCCACAACTTCTAAAGGCAAGCTTTTCCACTGGTTAATTGTTCTCTCTGTTAGGAAGTTTCTCCTTAATTTCAGGTTGCTTCTCTCCTTGATTAGTTTCCATACATTGTTTTTTGTCCTGCCCTCTGGTGCTTTGAAAAATAAGTTGACCACTTCTCCTTTGTGGCAGCTACTCAAATGCTGGAATACTGCTATCGTTCAATCCATTCAAGCCTAGTCTTTCTTTTCTCTAGACTAGCCATTTCCCAATCCTGTAACCATTCTTCATCTGTTTTATTCTCCAGGCCCTTAATTATCTTAGTTGCTCTTCTCTGCACTTTTCCCAAAATCTCAACATGTAATGTGGTGATCAAAACTGGATGCAGTATTCCAGATGTGATCTTACTAAGACTGATGTCTTCTGATTGTCTTTGTAAGTCTTTGAGGTTGTTTGGCTGGCTATCTAAGCAACCCAATAAAAAAAAGTCTTCTCATGATGTCTTTCTATGGAACTGACATAAATTATGGAAGCCAAGAAGAAGGAATGATTGAGCAGTGAAAGCCAGAAGATTCCAACATACTCCTTGGCCTCCTTCTAACTAACAAACTACAAGAATATGATATTTTGCCCTGGACTATTTTCCCAAAATATATTTTTTTAAAAACCTGATAGGAAAATGCAGAGATATTTTATTTTCAACTAATAAAACTGGAAGAAGGTTTATTTTGCTAGAAATATAGTTTGGAAGACAGCTGACTTGAAAAATAGGGAGGGGAATGAATTTTTTTGTTTCCTATCACCATTAGTTATACTCAACATTGTAGGTTTTGTTTTGTTTTTTTAAAGAAGAAAACAAAAATTGACAGTAGGGTAGCAACATTCCATTCCCATATGTTTATTTTGTTTAATTAAACGAGGGATGTTGTCAGCTTAAATAACATGAGCCTCATTAGCCTTCTGAGACTGCATTTATTGGATAAGATTATTGAGCTTAAGTGCTTCTTTATTGCTTAATGGAAAAGACATGGGTGAGAGTTTTGGACAACGTTTGCTTATTATACTTTAAAAAAAAATTCCATTGCAGTGACTCTGAAAATTAAAGGCTAGCTTCTATGGGAATCTTATTATACAGCTCTTTCAGTCTGGTTCCTGTCTTTAACTAATGTGAATATTAATAATAATTAGCATTCTTGGAATAGAAAGCATGCTACAGTCATTTATTCTTAGGAAGGGAGGGAGGGAGGGAGGGAGGGAGGAAGGAAGGAAGGAAGGAAGGAAGGAAGGAAGGAAGGAAGGAAGGAAGGAAGGAAGGAAGGAAGGAAGGAAGGAAGGAAGGAAGGAGGGGGGCTGCTAATCAACTTCTGTTTTTCAATTGAAAAACTCACAGGGTGATTTTATAAAAATTCTATTTTCTAGGGGAACCCCACCCACCCCTAAATCCCTGGACTAAAAGATAAGTTAGTTTGCTATAAAAATTACCTAAAGAGAGACAGTTCAGATTAAGGTATAAAATGTTATATTATGGAGTTTTTCCAGAATAGAAAAAATTGAATTACCCTTTGGTTATTTTTTAAATACATATATTCAGCTTGGTAGGTGTGGACATGGATGCACAGTCAATGTCCTCTTTTGTACATGTGTCTTCATGCATGTACAAAGAGCCAAGGCTTTGATTGGACTTCCATTCTATAATATTGCCTGTTTTGCGCTTTCTCTGTAGATACCTATAGCCTAAACACTAACTCACTTATCTTCTATTGTTTGTTTCATCCAGCAAGATAAAATTTTAAATCATCTCAGTACCTGACAAGGGTTAAATCTAAGTCTTTTGGAGTGTTCCCCCCCCCCTCATTTCATCTTTGCATTAAAGTAGCAGATCTTTTCTTTAATCCAATTATTTTTGGTGAGTGAAAAGAAAATTAGGGCTCTACACAGAAATAGTCTCTCCTTCATTTTTCTGATCAGATCTTCTTTGGTGCAATGAATGAAGTCTGATTGGTACAGAGCTATGTTATTGCCCATCTGAAGATAAGATTAGAAGAAAAGTGTGTTCTGTGTCTTTCATTGCTTTATCATGTCTCCAGTATCTGCAGCCTCTCTGACGTCTCACACTTGAATTAAACCCTGAGGAGATTCATTCTGAGGGAACTCTTTCTAAAAAACAACTTTGTGAAGGACAAAATTTTCACTACTAAGGGAATGTCCGTTTGGTCTAGTGGTTAAGGCACCAAGCCAGAAATTAGGAGACTGTGAATTCTAGTCCTGCCTTAGGCATGAAAGCTAGCTGGGTGATTTTGGGCCAGTCACTGTCCCTCAGACCAACTCACCTAATGTGGAAAAATAGGAGAAGGAAGGAGTATGAGGTATGTTCCCCCATCCCGAGTTATTTATAAAGTAATAAAGGTGTGAAATAAACAAACAAACAAACAATAGGTAAATAAACAAATAAGTCTTGCTCTTGAGATTTTTTTGATAGAGGAGACTTTCTACTTCTGCAGAAATTGTGCATATAATTTACATATATTGTGCATATAAATTGATGATGAAAAAAGAAGAGAAAGCGGAGAAGGATGATATACTTCTGAAATCCCAGGAGAATGCTAATTTTTTGAGATTAAGATAAAGAGAGCAAATGTGGTATAATGGCTAAAATGTTGGACAAAGACCAAGATGCAGAACCATCCTCAATCACGTGTGACTGGATAATCTTGGGTCACTCACTATCTCTCAGTACAATTAAATGTTCTGGGGAGAAAGGAGGAAGATGATCATTCATTTTATTCATTTATTTTATTTATATCCCAATTTTATTATTTTCTTTATAAATAGCTCAAGGAGGAGAACATGCCTAATACCTCTTCCTATTTTTCCCCATAACAATAACCCTGTGAGATGAATTGGGCTAAAACAGAGTAATTGGTTTAAAGTCACCCAGCTGTTTTTTCATGTTTAAGGTGGAACTAGAACTCACAGTTTCCTGATTTCCAGCCTGATGCCTTAACCACTAGACCAAATTGGAAGAAGAAAAAATAGCTAAAGGAAGGTGGAAGGAAGGGAGGTAGGCATATTTAAGATTTATAACACTAAACAAACATTACTGAACTCTCAAGAAAACATAGGATAAAAATTCGTGCCATTACTGGAAAGGCCTTACTATCAAAACAATGCTCTTAAAATAAACAAATATTCTACTTTATCCCAGTAAAAACTTTTTTTAAAAACCCTCTCTTTTAGAGTGTTACAGCTTAATTGAAAATCTCACTAATGACAGATAACAATGTAAAATTAGAACATGCAATATTTGTTTTTCACAGATGGGCAAGCAAAGCAAAATAGTTCTGCTTTCTTCTTGGTAATAAATCAATTTCCCATGAATATACAAATTCACAAACAATTTTATTTATTATGTTTCTTTAATCTTGAGATCAGGTCCCTATGATGTGATTAATGGCAATATTCCACAAATGTAAATAAAAAAGGAAGCTATTCAGTTGATTACACAATGCAGAGTTTGGCTTGCACACATAGTTACCAACACATTGGGAGAAAGTTGAACTATAAGAGGGACCTCTGGCATCTATTCACCTAGCTTTTAGTACTGAGAAACAAAAATAGATGCAGGCCTGAACATTGCAAGCCATTCACCAGACTATCAGAATAATCAAAGCTCATGGTAGTCATTGATGTGATGATTTTCCTACCCTTATTCCTACCCTCTGGTCTTCAACAATTGTTTAGAACAGGGGTCTTCAAACTTGGCCCTTTTATGACTTGTGAATCTGCTAAACCAAGAGATAATAAACAAAGGATTGGTGGTAATCATAAACTGAGAAGAAGCACTATCATTAATCTCCTGATGGGAAAGTGAATAGGAATGTTTTTGGCAGATATCTATCTAAATTGTGACAAGGTCTGTGTGCTTTATTTCAGAGGGGACAGTATTCCAAAAGTGAGGGCTGCAGCTAAAAATCCTCCCCCCCAAGGCCTATATGTTAATATGAAGATGACTTAGCATCCCTCCATTTTGTCCCTTCTCTCTTGTCATCTGATCAATATGATACATGGTTCAACTCATAAGATAATTTTTATAACTTCTGCAATTAATGCATCTTCCAGGACATTTGATATTGAAATCTGACAATTCCTCTGAGTCTGTTTTTACTCATGGTGATCAAATGCGTGTGCTTCCAGTCCAACAGCTTAGCCATACTGGGTATAAGAGTTAGTTTCCAGGCTGACAAAGATTCAGGAAATAGTAAATAGACAAATGCATGGTTTTTAATTTCTGTTAGCCACAAAGAGCTCCAACTCCTAACCATATCACAGAAAAGACATTAATGAGAAATGGTGTAATTTCCATGCCAAGATAGTTGAAGGATTGCATTAGTTTTATATGAGTAATAACTCAGTTGCTCGAGTTCTTATAAACCTATCTTTCTAAGCTTAATAAATCTTATCTCAAGTGAGAGAACCCTATTCCAAACCCTATTTACAACACAGTCCAAGGAGGTTCAATGCCCATTTGCACTATTCAGAGGACCCTGAGCACACAGATAAACCTTCAAGTGGCCTCAACAACTCTCAGAAAGAGCACTAATGACCAGGTGACTGCAAGGAATATAAATGCTTCCATTCGCACCATTCATTCAGAACTGAAGAGAATGAGAAAGAAGTGAAACATTTTCAAGGAAAAATAAAGTCCAGGTGCCTTTTGAAAAAACACCTTTGGGACAACCATGACCTGGATGACGGAGAATCTCCATAGACATCCTACTCCAAACAGTTACTTTTGGTTGAGGCACTTGACGAAGTTCCTTCAGGGACTAATGGAATTTTGGTATGGGAAACTTTGAGATATTAAAATAGATTTTTAGGGATCTGACTTGATTTTTTTCTTTTCATTGATTGGATATGGTTTTATATTTGCTCATGTCTAGAATAGGACTCATTAGATAGGCAGCCATATATATATTTGGTTCATAAATAAAGTATAGGCTATATTTTAGCTGTACATTCAGCTAAATTGGTTATTACATTGGTTATTATCTTTAAAGCGCTCCATGGCACCGGACCTGGTTACCTCCGAGACCGCCTCCTGCCACAGATTACCCCCCACCGACCTGTACGCTCTCACAGAGTGGGTCTCCTCAGGGTACCGTCGGCCAGACAGTGCCGGCTGGCGACCCCAAGGGGGAGGGCCTTCTCTGTGGGAGCTCCCACCCTCTGGAACGAACTNTCCAGCAAGCGGGACTGGCCTAGGGGATTTTATAGGGGTTTTAATTACTTTTAAATTTGACATTCTCAAATATTTCATTTTAATTAAATTTTAACTAGGTGTAATATGTTAGCTTTTTATCATTTGTCAGCCGCCCTGAGTCCGAAAGGAGAAGGGCGGGATATAAATACAATTAATAAATAAATAAATAAATAAATATACATTTTTCCATACGTATATTCAGTGAATATAGTCATATGTACAACCAATGTGTAACAAACAGGGTGCACCCTCACTATAAAATGTCTTTTTTAAAAAAAATTCAAGGGATGGATGGCGATATTTCAACATGTTTTTGCTGGATCAAGAATTGACTAGGCTTAATTCACATAGCTCATATTGGCTGATTCTATCTGATCAGGGAGTGCCTTGGACTTCACTAAGTTATTTAGAGAAATTCACAAGGGCAGACTCTGTGCCCCAGTTCTATGCTCATTTTTGCCATTAGGGTGCCAAATAGACCAGTGACAACACTTTGTCAGGGCCTGCTGAAACCTAGCGATAGAATTTTGTTTTGTGTTATGCTGGATGCTGTGCCAAAAATGACACATATCCTGTGGAGAGGGCAAAAAGTACATTAGCCCAGAAAGAATGTGTTAGAATAATTCTGAAACGGCTTTGCTTGTTAAAAGCTTCCTTGTTCCCTCAACCTATGTTAGTCTGCCTTTCTGCGTGACCACCTAAGGGAACAGAGGATAAATTTGGAAAGCTAATTTACCGAATGCTTTTAGGTCATTAATTCAAGCATAATTGGGGCTTGTTACCTTTTTCCCCCAGCACCTTTTATTCAACAATGTGATCCCAGGTTTTTTTGTTTTGTCATCTCAAGCTTAAATACATGCATACTGAAATTTCACACATATCGTGTTAGATTCAGGTGTTAATAGTCCTGCAAAGGAATTGATTACTTTAATCTTTAAACACAGCACCATTTTGCAAGGCCATTGCCAAAATATAAAAACATGGGGAAAGGTCACAAGGGCAAAATCTTCCTCTGCAATGCTGTTGAACATCTTCCAGTATTGCTAATAATGTTGGATTGCAATATGTGTGGAGAAAAAATATTTCAACACAAGGCAGAATATAAATTGTTCCCTCCTTCTATTATCCACACAATAATAGCCTTATTAGATGGGTTGGACTGGCAGACAGGGACTGGCCCAACGTTACCATGCCAGCTTCCATACCTAAAGGATGATTCGAATTCACAGCTCCCTAGTTTCTCTTCCTGACTTGTGCCCCAATCCTTGTAAACTGAAAAAAAGAGCAAGATAGCTACTCTTTTAAAGATTCATAATCTAGAATTCCATACCTGGAAGATATAATCCCCATTAATCACTAGGTATGGATACACAACTCAACTGCAAATCTAGAATAAAGCCAAAATTATTATCTGGCTTTGTTTATTTAAGGATTTTAAAAGGTAAAAGTTTCCCCTGTCCAGTCATATCTGACTTTGGGTGGGTGGCACTCTTCTCTGTTTCTTAGTTGACAGAAGCCACCATCTGATGATGCTTCCATGACCATGTAGCTAGTATGACTATACATTGAGGTACATGTTACCTTCCCACCAAAGTTGTACCTGCTTATCTACTCTCATTTGCATGCTTTCAGACTGCTAGGTTAGCAGGATCTGGGATAGGAATGGGAGCTCACCCTGTCCCCAGTGCTTGAGTCTTGAATTGCCAATCTTCCATTCAACAGTGCCAGTGTCTTAACCACTAGGCCACAGTGGCCTTCATAATTTAAGGATTTTGGTAAAGTTATTCATTTGTATTGATTAAACAAATTTACATAACCACTCAAGTCACACATAGGTGAATCTAGGCAGCTTAAAACATTTAAAACTCCAGTTTATAAAGCCCATGAAAAAACCTACTGTTCCTCTTCCCCCATCACAACGACAACACAATCAAATCAGCCACTATCAAGTTTGGGTATTCATGTTTTAGGCCTTTTGGAGAAGTAACAGGGTGAGAGGCAAGTGTACCTCAGGATAAGGATGCTTCATAGAGAAGGGGCCACACCAAGAAGGCCTTTTTGGATGGTCTCACCAGATGTATATCCCTAATTGATGGTATCCGTGACATACTCTGCCTTCCTCCTAGTGGATATTGTTTCTGTAGGCTTGCAATCATTCATGGGTGACACATTAGAATCTCCTGACCATGCTCTCTAGGTTGTTAGAACAAGGAAACTGCCATTTCCTTACAATTTAGTGTGTTCCATTTAGATCAAGGGTCTTCAACCTTGGCCCTTTTATGACTTGTGGAATTCAACTCCCAAAATTCCTCAGCTAGCATACCTGGCTGAGGAATTCTGGGAGTTGAAGTCCACAAGTCATAAAAGGGCCAAGTTTGAAGACCCCTGATTTAGAACAACATTTAGACCACCTAAATTTGATCCTGCATTTGATTGACTGGCCCTATATGGGGACTGATGTGAAGCATGGAACTCATAATTTGGAACACCCAACCTGATGTTTTCAAATATCTGCCTTCTTCTGTAAAAAACATAAGATTTGCCTAATGAAGTGATCTGGAGAACACAAGACCTCATAAACACTTTTGTACAAATTTGATTAAGTCTATAAAGAGAAAGAGAAAGGATTTTGTAGGCATTTTTCTTCCATGGATCAGTTGACTATGACTCCTTTTAAGGTCCCAAAATGATGCTATGCTAACAGCAATATAGGCAATTGAAATGGGTCACTTAAAACCATCCATTACAAAACATATGATTTATTCAGTTTCCAGTGGAAGCTAGAAATCTTCTGGAGGGGACTTAAATCTAGAACCAAATTGCAATGAGGAAATTTCTTAACTATGTCCTCCAGAGGCCTTGAAAATGAAAAATGGAGCTTCTGTTTGCATTTTGATAAGAATTGGATGCAATTAGGCTGATATCTGCCTATATCTGCACAATACTCTAGTCTAAAATAGAATACTATTGCTTTCCCTCCCCTAAGATTTATATTTTGAAATAGATGTAAATTCTTTTGTGTGATAGCTTGTCAACCTTCTTGTAACAGGAAATCTCTCCTGAAAGACAAAAGATTGAAAACTAATGAAAATTGTCAATATAGTATTGATAGTACATGTCAGGATGCCTACAGTGAAATGCTGTCTGACATAAGCAAACTAATCTGTGTTCCTTGTTTGACCACATGTGATATGCTTTCTTGGTAAAACATTACTTTGTGTTAATATATGCATAGGATACAAACTCTAACCCAAAAATAAATAAAATGGGAGGAGGAGGAGTAATAGTTATGAACTGAATTATTATAGAAACAATCATTGATAGTATACAACTTTGTACAACAGACAGAAATGCTAAACCACTTCCATCTTCAAGTAATCTCATTGAAATGCTTGCATTTTCCAACCCTATAATTCAGGGAAACAAACCTTTTCTAGATATTTATTTACTTATTTCAAGTTCAGTTCAATTTAGTATGCAGAAGGAATCCTCCTTCTGGCTTATTGGAAGAAAATAGATTGCCTTACGAGAAAGTCAAGATTAGAAGGCTGTCTTTATCAAAACATGAATCTCATTAGTCAAACACACATTGTATTGATCTTCTTAATCAGTGTTTCCTGATTAACATTATTACACTGGGTGAAGATTTCAACAAAAGTGTTTTGCCTGATAAATGTATTAATATTGACTTGCCCTTATATCCACCTCCTTGTTGTTGACACGTTTTTGACATTACCCTCCAACACAATTATTGGCATGTGAAAACTACATTTCCATTAGATACAAATTCTGTACTAAATGGAAATGAGGGCCCAGATTTAAATGATTCTGGAAAAAAAAGACAACATTTTTATGAATGGATTCCTGACTAAATCAGCTCCACTTCTCAATTCTGTACCTTTATTACCATAGGTAGCACAGAGAAGGCATCTAAATGACCAAATGACCTTCAGCGCAATCTAACACAGGCATGTCAAACTCGCGACGTCACGTGATGTTGTGTGATGTATCATGACCTTTTCCCCATTGCTGGCAATGGGGTGGGCGCAGTTTCAGCATGATGCATCCGGCCCACGGGCCGGCAGTTTGACATGCCTGATCTAACACCTAGTTTCTATCAGCCTATTAAAGATAAATCAGGTTCACCCAACAAGTTTTCTATGGTAGGAAAAGCTCCCAAAGACAAGAGATTCACAATAAGCTATAAATAGTCCTTGATTTAGCGACCTTTTGAAGATACATCAGGTTCCCCCCCCCCAAGATACCTACAACTCAGTTGTGAAGTTCAACCCCCTCTCATGGTTGTTTGACTGCATGTTGAGAATTCGGCAAGAGTAAATTCGGCATTTACTTCCTTTTGCAATGTCCTATGATCACATGTTCCTATTTTACATTTTTTGATGAAAACCTGGGACAGACATATGTGGATGTTTGATGGTGTTAAAGGTATCATTGCAGGATTAAGCCATTCCATGTAAAGCTGCCTTTTTGCAATTGACTGATGGTGATTTTGTTAATGCAATGGTGTGGTGCTCCAGATGATGCACCATGTGCTCCACATGATGCACCTATTGCTATTGGTACTACTTTTGCTTTGTTATCAAATTTATTCACTGCCCATCTTGTGGTTCAAGGCAACTCTGAGCAGCTTAAAGTAAGAGTAAATATACAAATATCCAACAATCTATATAAATAAAAATGTAAATGTTCGTTTGTTCAAAATCTTAAATCTCCGAAAGTTCTTCACTGATTGCTTTAAATTTTTTACACAACGTTGCATTCGAATACGCGCGTGTTTTTATATACCTACTATTATATAGATGTCACACCTTTGGTAAAAACATGCTTTTTTACACAGGTAAAAACATGCTTTTTTGAAAAACAGCGCCATCTGTTGGATGTAAAAGCAACACACGCTACGATTTTACGATTCCAACAAGCATTGTGAAATTAAACATATTACAAACGTGCGCTTTCTCTTTTCTTTCTTTTCCATTTAACCAGACTGAGCCACAGCAACACGTGGCCGGGTACAGCTAGTTATAAATATAAATACAGATTGCAAAAATTAAAAGTAAAACAAACTAGGAGGCAGGTTGTTTGTCCTACCCAGAGAAACAAAATCAGGAAGAGTAAACAATGACTATGCCACCTATTCTCAAAACAATATATTCCTCCATCCATTGATGAGACAAGAACATACCACACTCACCAACTCTAGAGAGAGTTAGGCTAACACTGAAAACAAATTCTTTTTATCTACAATATTCTGCCTAGGAGCTTTGGAATCTCCTTGGAATACACAAAATACTTGTTGTTCTGAGGATGCACATTGCGATCTGCAGATTTCTTTCTCAGCTTTCAGTCTTGCTCTAATATTGACCAACTGACTAATATCTGATGTTTGAATCAAGTCTTTTGAGAAAGCCTTGATGGGCACGATCTAAAACTCCTTGATTTTTGGAAAAATGTACCTCTGCAGACCATAACCCTAAAGGGCTGTGCTTACAAAGAATGAAGGTCCTCAAGTTCAGATACAGAGCAGTTTTCTCTGTCTTCAGCCTTCCAGCAGAGATTCCATTTTTCACTTATATTTAGAAATGCAAACATCCCTCCAACAAATTTAAGCAAGCAGTAAAAAAGAATCACATTTTGTTTCTCTCTAATCATTTTCCTGTTCTCATTCTTCCAACATTGTAAGTTTGCTCAAACATTTCTATTTTTTTCCCCAGAATGATCATCATCTTTAGACGGTTGCAACAATGCTCCCTTTTTCAAGACAACTGATGGTTTAGGTGTCTTTTTAAAAAAAAAATTATGAAGAACTGGGGACACCTTCATTATTGGTACCCTCTTCTGCGTAGAATGGAATAGCCATGGTTTTCTGTAATTTGTTTTTAAAATGAAAATGGAGAGAAAGATGGGACATGTCAACCTGGAATTCTGCCCTGACAAATGAATAATAAAACAGATTAAATCTAGCATTGAGCATCTTTGGCAAAAAAAGACATTCACCTGCATTAAGGGTTCTGGTCGCTTGCATGAAGCAAGGCCAACCTTGTCATTACAGATAATCCTTGATTTACAACAGTTCATTTAGTGACCATCCCCATTTACAACACCACTGAAAAAATGTGACTCATGACCATTTCTCACACTTATGACCATTGCAGCATTCTCCAAGGTCACCTGATCAAAATTCAGATGCTTGGAAACTGACTCATATTTACGACGGTTGCAGTTTCCCGAGGTCATGTGATCAACTTTTGCGACCTTCTGACAAGCAAAGTCAATGGGGAAGCCAGTTTTGCTTAACAACGGTTTTACTAACCTAACAACTGCAGTGGTCCATTTAACAATTGTGGCAAGAAAGGTCATAAAATGGGCCAAAATTCACTTAACAATTGTCTTACTTAGCAACAGAAATTTGGGGCTCAGTTGTCGTTGTGGGTCAAGGATTACCTGTATTTGATTCTACTGAATTTCTCACTAGATTGTGGAATGTTGGTTTTGTCATGTCAGCTGAGAAGTAATCTGTAATACAACCATATTCTACCTTCCTCTGAACCCTTTTTACTCAAAGGAGGCAGCTCATTCAACCCCCCCTGCTTTGTGTCTAAAAAAACCAGGCTGTACAATTCAGCAATTCACCTCTGAATCGAACATGCTTGTCTAATGAAAGTGCCAGGACACTGATTTGATTTCTTCTAAGGAAATGTCAGATTACTGGGTATTTAAGGAGATTAACTAGTTTTCAAACACACTTCCAAGTAGCAATTTCAAGTAGACTTTGCTGAACTTTCTATTGCTTTGTGTTTGGTTTTTAAAGACATTAATAGATTGTTTTCAAAGGACAAACTCTGTTAAATGCACATATTCTGGAAGTCTAAAACAAAAAAAACAAAAGTAAATGAACCTGAAATAGAACAATTATTCAAGAAGATTAAAAATAGCAACTGAGCTATTTATCAATGTGAAAAAAAAGTTTAGGGTTTTTTTTTGCATAGAATTAAATGGCAAGGTGATTTGTTATAGCACTTTTAAATTCATTGGCAACCCTTGAACCAAGTTTTCACTGAGAAATCTGATACTTGTTTTGCTGTTTGTAAATGGAACATTTCTGGTATTAAGTACAGAAAGAGTGCAATTGAAAAAAAATATCAGGTTTTTTTTAATTTCTCTTACAATTGTCATTCAGTCTCATGAATTTAACTAATTTAATACTGAAGGTTCAACAACACTCCCAAAATTATTTTACAAACCCATTTGGAAGACATTGATTGATTGATTGATTGATTGATTGATTGATTGATTGATTGATTGATTGATTGATAACTGATTTGATGTGGTGGTTAAGATGCTAGACTAAGGATACTGAGTTCTAGTCTTTGGAATCCTTGGTGCTCTCTGAACTTGGTTATTTTCTTGCAAACATTTCATTACCAAACTACAGTAGGTAACATCATCAGTGTTAGAGTTCTCACCCTCCCTTAAGAGTGAAAGCTGGCTGAGTGACCTTGACCCAATCCCGTTCTTCAGCCCAACTTAAAACAGGAGGGAGCATTCTGTGTACCACTGTGTCAAAATACCTTGTAGACTGAGAAACCTGTGAGTAACAGTTAACAAACACAGGATTGATAAGCTCCTGATAAATTGCCTGATAAGTTCCAATCCAAATATGAATGGGTGTTTCTTAGTGGTCAGTAACAAATATAACAACTTACAAGAAAAAAAGATATACATCTCCTAAGGCAAGGGTAGGCAACCTTGGCTCTTTTATGACTCGTGGACTTCAACTCCCAGAATTCCTGAGCCAGCTATGCTGGCTCAGGAATTCTGGGAGTTGAAGTCCACGAGTTATAAAAGAGCCAAGGTTGCCTCCCCCTGTCCTAAGAGATGTATATCCACTTCAAACATCTCCTATGAGACCCAGATAAAATTAACAGCTATAAGCTCTATAGTTGCACAGTGTAAATAAATAAGAAAAAAAAGAAGGCATATCTCCAGTATGCACTGACCTGGTATTTTCCTGTGGGTTAAGAATTGGTCTGAGTGCCTTCTGACCTTTAGTGAACAAATACTGAAAAACAATCATAATTTTTCTACACTACTTCTCCCGTCTGACAAATATACAATATATTTAGATCCACTACATGTATTGCACTTTTTTCGTAAATCAAAGATAGATGGCAGATTGATTTGTACCCAAAAGCAAACGTTTAGAGGTGATTTTTCCCCCTTTTTTTTTCCAATGAAGCAAGCTGCCTTTTCAATTATGCGGGGATCCTGAGAATTTGACACAAATGAGGCTTTCTGCTGTGCTTGCCAGTCAGTCATGTCAAATCCATGTCAATCACCGTCAGTGAATGAAGGTGCAGACAGTCATCTTTCTCTTATTATTTCTAACTTGTTTCAACTTTTGTCCAGCTTTTCTGAATTTTCTGTTTCTGGGGTGACATGAGTGATTTTTACCATAGGTGTCAGATTTGACAAAAACTACCCGGGGTGCAGAATAATTGCTTAGGTATATGTTGCTTGGCATGTTTCATTACTTAAATAATCAATGACATCTAAAATTGCACTTTATGGAACAGGCTTGATTTTGCAGCCTGTTAGATATCCAGCAGGTCTTTTCCTTCCTAACTCTCACTTTCATAAATCCCCCCCATTTTTTCGTGAATTCATAGATTACAGCATATGAAGCTGCTTTAGGAGTGAGAAATGGGGGAACTTCAACCCCAGCAACCTTCAGGTATTTTAGGCATGGCTAACTCCCAGAATTCACAAATCTTCAGATTGGGGAGAATTGCTCCAAGGGCAGATTAAATGTTGCTAAGCCATAGATGTATTCATGGGTGAGCAACTTTTTACAGAGCTAGGAGCAGAATTTAGCAGTTTGTGAAAGGCAAGGCATACGGACACTCTTGGGGAAGAGGAGGAGGAGGAAGGGGGAAGGAGGAGGGGGAAGGAGGAGGAGGAGAAGAAGAAGAAGAAAAGAGAGGAAGAGGAGGAGGAGGAGGAGGAGGAGGAGNGGAAGGAAGGAAGGAAGGAAGGAAGGAAGGAAGGAAGGAAGGAAGGAAGGAAGGAAGGAAGGAAGGAAGGAAGGAAGGAGAAAGAAGGAGAAGAATTGAGTATTGATCCTACTGGTTTATGTATAAACTCCAAACCCACTGCTTTATTTGGGGAATTTCATCACACCTGTGTATCTTTTATTTTTCATATGAGAAAATCCCCTGATATTGATTAATTGGGCATTGATTCCCTTCTCCTTTGGAATTCCTTCAGATCTGCATTAAAGGTATGAAATAATTGCACGCCTTTTGCATGATATTAAAGCTGTGTCAACACTGCTTACCAGCTTTCTCTTAGATTCACATTTATTTTTCTCGCAGAGGGAATTCTTCATTTTAATTGTGAGGTTTTAATAACATTTCAGATCCATATTGTCACTAACTAATTACTTTTCATGTTTTATAACCTTCCACAGTGTGAGTACTAAGATTCACAGTGCCTTTCTGAGGGAAAAAAAAAAAGCCTGGATGCTGTAATTTCTCAAGACCCTTCTCATCTTTTCCTTAAAAGTGTCCATATGCTCAAGCAATCAGAAGCTCACTTTGATCTTTTTTTTAATGGATCTTCTTCCTGACATTTAACAAATACCTTTATCCCAAGTATTATCATTTCTCAAGTTATTGTATTTTATTGAGTATGTGGGAAATGGAGCTGGAACAGTTGAAAATAAAACTATATTTGAATATCTTGGGTTGGGCCTTCCATTTTCTCTCCAAACTGGAAGACGTTTGATTCAGACTGAAATTTCCAATACTTTTTGTATATGTAGCTCAAGAGCTAAAGAACAGAATAAATAACAGAGAAATATAATATAATTTACCTCATTTTGTTTTCATTACTTTCATTTAAGTTGCCAAAAGCATTTTTCTTATCTCCACCCACTGTTAGATGGGGGGAGGGGGGACAGACTTTTATTTTGTAGCACCTTTACAGCTATTTTAATTGATTTAATTTCATTCCTCCCTTGTCCCAGAAATGACCACCTCCAGAAAACATTATTTGGGGCATCTGATACCTTGCCAAACTTCTTTTATCAATTTTCAGGATTGGGTGCTCCTGTGGCACAAATCTTTTGAAAGAGATATTTCTCCAAACATTAGACTGAGCAAAGCACCTCTCCTCAAAGCATTAAAGCAGCCTTATCTTTTGCAAAGCTTATGCAGCTGCTTTGAAAATAATTCCCCATTGTCTGCAAGTATATATTGTAGGGAAAATCCCCCCCTTTTAATATTAGAAAGCCCTCCCTATTAGCACAGTAATGCCTCCCCACCCCTGGAAGAGAAAAGGCTTCCCTGAAGTAAAACCACTTAAGCATCCAGACCCCGTGAATGAATATTTAGTTTCACAAACTGTTCCATTCATAAATAGAACACTTTCTGCTACAGCCTTCACAGAAGGCTGGAATTGATCAGATTAAAAAGCAGAGAGACAGAAGACACCTAAAATCTGCATTCCCCCACCCAGCTTCAAGGACAGGGCATGACCTCCCAGCCACAGTAGAAAGTAAGCCACCAAGATTAGAATAACCAAAGACACACACTTGAAACTATTGCCCAACAAGCCCAGAAATCTCAATCACACAGCCCCCAAACAATATAAAAGTCTGTCCGCTCACCAGACCAGGTTGCCAGCTGACCCACAACCCAGTGGTGGGATTCAGCCACTTCAGCAGAACTGGTAGCTAATTTTTTGTTGCCTATTGTTTTTGTAGACCTGTTTCTTTTGAATAATTTGTACCCATCCTTCAGTCCATCCAACTGTGGCAAGAAAGGATGTAAAAGGCCCCAAACTCACTTAACAGCTGTAATTTTGGACTCAATTATGGATGTAAGTTGAGGACTACCTGTAGATGTATACATACATGTAATATGATGTATATTTGGAGAGACAGATATTTGAGGAAGTGACTGGCTAAAGTCGTTTAGCTGGCTCAGATAATCAAAATTAATTAATTTGAATGAGTGATTTTTAGGCTTGATTCCTGATGGCTGCCTGGATGAGTCCCTGCAGTTTTCTTGGCAACATTTTCTGAAAAGTTTGCCTTCTTCTTCCTAGGGGTGACATCAGTCAATTTCATATAAATTTGACAGAGCTGCAGACCAGATAGTGACTGATTCACTCATTCTATCAGATTCCCCATATGGTATCAGAAAAGAAAATCTGATTAATTTTGGTAGGTCTAATAAGGGACTATAGTGATGGATCTAACTCCAAAGTGTTGTTGATAAACTGGAACTTTAGTTTGCTTTCTACCTGATGTTTGTTGTGTTTTTGTTATATTTATAGCCTGGCCACTATCCAGAGGAACTTGTAGAATGGAAAAATGCATAGCAAGTATGATATAATAATAAAATCAAGGAGCCATGTTAATCATTTTTAAAAATGTACAGTAGTAAATTTAGTAGATAATACTATGTAAAGTAGATAATAATACTTTTTTAAAAAAATAATGCATCATGCATGACTTAGGAGGGTAGTACATTGTTCCTCTTCTTGCAAATGTTAATTGAAATTTCTTCTTTCTCAGATAACACAATGTGTTGGAGACATTTTTAAAATCTGGGTTCATTCAAATCCTGAAAAAGCATTCATACATAAAAAGAATCCGGCTTTTCTTCAACTACTGATTTCATTCATATAAGGAAAGCTTCTGCCAATTGGGAGCAGAGGAGAAAAAGCAGATTACTAAGATGGATCTTTTAATCCTTTTGTGACAGGTCAAAAATTGTCTAGCCCTATGTTCTTCCTGAGAATTGATGAAATTGAGTAAATATTTATAATATGTACAAAGGAAGAGGGTACATAGGAAAGACTTTAGGGCCATCTGCAATAATGGAATTTTTGAGCATGTGCAAGGCAATCAGAGGAGAGAGGAGCCATCTGTAACCCTCAAGACGAGCAGGTCACAAGAAATGAAATTGGCTGAATATCCAACAAGGCATTCTAAGAGAGACATCTAATTCAACATACAAACTTTCAGGAAAGGGTATTGCTGGTAGGATGATCTATGGATTCCCCCCCCCCACTTGTTCCTAGTCTGAAACTTGTACTGGAGCCCATCCTCAGGAAAGTTCTCTTTTACATTCTGGTGAGAGAGAACTTCCCTGAGGATGGGCTCCAGCACAAGTCCAAAAACTTGTAAGATTAAACCTCTGGTGACCTCTTGGACCCTGCAGAATTTCCTATAGCCAACCTTATATCACTGTTTTGCTAACTATGTTCTAGTGAGCTTCATGATCTGTATATCGGTTTTGTGCAATCCTAAGTATTTTGCTAACCCATTAGATTAAAGAAATTGCAGAGATATACCTGGGAAGATCCTGGAAAACATAATCAAAAAACAGATCTGTGAATAACTAGAAGTAAACAAAGTTATAACTGGTAGCCAGCATGGGTTTGTTAAAAACAGATCAGGCCAAACCAATCTTATTTCATCCTTTGATAAAGTGACCAAATTAGTAAACCAGCGAAACGCTGTGGACATAGTATACTTAGATTTCAGTAAGGCATTTGACAAAGTAGACCACAACCTACTCCTTGGTAAGCTAGAAAAAGGTGGAATAGACAATATCAGCACCAGGTGGATTTGTAGCTGGCTGACAAACCATACTCAATGAGTAGTCCTCAATGGTACTACATCTACATGGAAAGCAGTAGGGTACCACAAGGCTCTATCATAGGCCCAGTACTCTTCAATATCTTCATCAATGACTTAGATGAGATAATAGAAGAGGAACTCATCAAATTTGCAGATGACACCAAACTGGTAGGAGTAACCAACACCCCAGAAGACAAACTCAGGATCCAAAAAGACCTTAATAAACTTGAACAATGGGCCCTGTCCAACAACATGAGTTTCAATGTGGAAAAAAGCAAAGTTGTACATTTAGGCAGGAAAAAGCAAAGATACAAGTACAGATTGGGTGAGACCTGGCTCAAAAACAGCAACTGTGTGAGAGACCTTGGAGTCCTAGTGGACGATCACTTGACTATGATCCAGCAGTGTGCAGCAGCAGCCAAAAAAGCTAATACAATCCTGGGTTGTATAAACAGGCATAGAATCAAGATCACACAAAGTATTAGTACTGCTTTTTATAACCCTAATAAGAACATACCTGGAATACTGCAACCAATTTTGGTCACCATACTACAAAAATGAGACCTTGGGAAAAGTTCAGAGAAGAGCAACTAAAATGATCAAAGGCCTGGAGACTAAAACTTATGAAGAACAGCTTCAGGACTTGGGTTGGCTAGTCTAAAGAAAAGAAGAAATGGGGCAACATGATAGCAGATTTCCAGTATTTGAGGGGCTGCCATAAAGAAGAAGGTGCCAAACTATTCTCCAAAGCACAGAGGGCAAGACAAAAAACAATGATTGGAAACTAACCAAAGAGAGAAGCAACCTGGAATTAAGGACAAACTTCCTAACAGTGAGGACAATTAACCAGTGGAACAGCTTGCCTTCAGAAATCGTGGATGCTCCATCACTGGAGATTTTTAAGAAGAGACTAGACAGTCACTTATCTGAAATGGTATAGGTTCTCCTGCTCGAAGCTGGACTAGAAGACCTCCAAGGTCCCATTCTATTCTATTCTATTCTATTCTATTCTATTCTATTCTATTCTATTCTATTCTGTTCTTTAGTACTGATCTGTAGAATGACCTCTTCCAATCTGTGGGCCACAATGTTATTCTCCAGAACTAATATAATTTGGTTAGAGCCTTTGCTGTTTTTTCTTCTGTTGCTTGCCATATTTCTGTAGAAATTTCATTTATTAATAAAGCCTTTTACCTCAGTAAAGATCACAATGCTTATCTAACTTCATCTTCAAGTCCAGAATGTTCTTTTTTTTTTTTTTGAAGCAGCTATCCAAGTCCTCTTCAGATGTTGTGTTCAAATTGAAGTACATGAACAGGATATAGGAATAGCATGAACAGGATATAGGAGTAGGCATATTAGCCCAATTGAACCAATGATTTTCTTCAAAAATGGCTTCTCTTGAAGTAATATATAGTGTAAATGAAGCTGTTCAGCAGATCAAGAAATGATTTCCAAGGGAGCAAAGTTAGAGTGCCACTTGGGAACTTAGAGTTCATTATGACAAAATTGGAATCATGATAGAGGGGATGATATAAGCAGGGCCAGCCGACATAATTTTCTTGCCTGATATACAAATTTGTAGAGGTAACCCCTGAAATGAACTTTAACCCTCCTGTTTTTCCATCCAATGTTCACTTCATACTGACCAATTCCAAAACAATTGGCAGGATACATAACTTATCTTCAAATTGACTGTCTCATCTCCAACCTGATTGGCCTACAGCTTCTCTACCTTTAAATCCTGCAAGGTTCATTTCAATACACACTAATGCTACTGTATCTATTCAGTTATTCCAGCCCTCTATGCCATCCATGCATCTATTTTTTTTTACATGTAAAATCGTTCAAATAAATTCAGTTCTCTACAGTAGATGTAACTCCTCTAGAGATTAGCAGGAGAGGTCATTTATTCCCTAGCAGGGTCTTGAATTCTTCTGATGGAGATTGCCTCTAGCATATGCTGCTGCAAATGTGTCATTTTCCTTTTCAAAGCCTTTGTTACTACATGGGGATTAGAGTACCACAATGTTTTTTTTTTCATTGTAGGGCTTTCTATTTCCCCTAGAATATCATTATGAGATTCCTTTGGTTCTTGATGCAAGAGTTCTTATTTTTACCTGTCTTTTTTTAAACAACAACAACAACCCACAATTCTAGAATCCAATGCAATATATTTTAGGAAGAATGGGGAGAAGAAAGTGCCTATTTTTTGACAGTATAAAAGTACTGCACATGCCTTTTGCATATCACAGGGTTTGGACAAATCTGTTCTTTTCTCTACCAATTCAAGCAGAAAAATTTAAACTGAAAATCACTACTGATACAATGTAAAATAAAAGAGAACATCAAGTATATTTCATGTGATTAGAGAAGTGTTTGATTTCCCCCCCCTTTTTTTTCTGTGCACATCCCATTTTCCTCAGAGCTATTCTTGCATGTTTTGGGCACCAGTCCACCAAAGTAGATATATTTATTCCATAATATTTCATTGAACCATTTGGCCATTCTTCAGCTAAAATGCATTGTGAGTTTCAATGTGGAGAAAAGCAAAGTTTTACATTTAGGTAGGAAAAATCAAAGGTACAAGTACAGATTGGGCAAGAGCTGGCTTAAAAACAGTAACTGTGAGAGGGACCTTGGAATCCTAGTGGACGAACCATGAATCAGCAGTGTGCAACAGCAGTCAAAAAACCTAATACAATCCTGGGTTGTATAAACAGAGGCATAGAATCAAGATCACGTGAAGCATTAGTACCACTTTATAAAACCCTAGTTACACCACACCTGGAATACTGCAGCCAAAGGCCTGGAGACTAAAGCATATGAAGAACGACTGCAGGACTTGGGTTTGACTAGTCTAAAGAAAAGAATAAATAGGGGAGACATGATAGCAGTATTCCAGTATTTGAGGGGCTGCTACAAAGAAGAGGGGGTCACGTTATTCACCAAAGCACCAGAGGGCAGGACAAGAAACAATGGTCGGAAATTGATCAAAGAGAGAAGCAACCTGGAATTAAGGAGAAACTTCCTGACAGTGAGGACAATTAACCAGTGGAATAGCTTGCCCCCAGAAATCGTGGGTGCTCCATCACTGGATATTTTTAAGAAGAGACAAGACAGTCACTTGTCTGAGATGGTATAGGTTCTCCTGCTTGAGCAGGGGGCTGGACTAGAAGACCTCCAAGGTCCCTTCCAGCTCTATTCTATTCTAAAAGGCAAGAACACCACAATTTACCCTGAACATTTTAACCAATGTTTTCTTTCCTTTAAGGAAGAAATTCAGAGACAAATTCTGTTTTATTTAAATTAGATGAAATATGTTTTAAATTGCAATGGGAAAATGTGAAATATTGTGACATTTTCTCCTTTATTCAACTTCACTGTATCTCAGTAAAGATGTTAACCTTCTAAAGCGTGAGATGCTTTAATTCAGATTCATGCAGGATGTTTGGCATTGATAGGATTAATGACCTCTTTCTGACTTTAGGATTTGATGTGTAGCTATGGAAGTGTTTTTATCTGATCTTGAGGAATGGGATCATCTCTTATCAACCTTCCCAGGTAGACCAGACAGGAAACACGACGAGAAGAGCTAATTCTTCTTTATTATATTAACACAGGGGTGTCAAACTCAATTTCATTGAGGGCCACATCAGCATTGTGGTTGCCCTCAAGGGGGCCGGGTGGGTTTGGCCTACTAGGTGGGTGTGGATGGAGCGGGCGTGGCCTGCTGGGTGGGCGTGGTCAGATCTACATCATTCGCATCAAGGGTGCCTGTGGGGGCCAGGGCAGGAGTGGGACAGATCTGAGGGTCTCTGGCAGAATGGGATGGGACCCCGGGGCAAGCGCCATGGCATGGTCCACTGGAGGAGCCTCACTGCCTGCCAAAACCCCTCCCCCGGAGCCCATCAAGCTGGATAGGTGAAGTAGGAGAGGGCCATTTGCTGGCCACTTCCAGGCGATGGTGCATTTCTTTATTCCTCATAAAGGGTGATACCTCCCCAGCATGCACAGCCTTGTGGAGCTAAGACTGAATATGTTTCAGCATAGATGGCCACCACAAAATTGTACATTGACTCCCAGCCAGCCTGGGCCAGGGCCAAGGCAGCGGGGGCCGTTCCCTCACTGTTTCCATGATGTGGCTTCGCGGGCCACATGAAACCACGTCGTGGGCTGCATCTGTCTCCCGGGCCTTGTGTTTGACATGTCTGCATTAACAGAATCTTCAAAACTGAAAGTGCAAATCTCCCACTCTCTCTTTTACTGTCTATTAAGTTAGGGAGGCTTCTTTCTGAGTTTCTTTCTCTGCCCTTTATGCAGCCATGGGCTATTCCACTCCTTATCTGATCTATCCTAGGCAACATCTCCCTTCTCCATCTCCCAAGATCATTCCCATGTACATTACATCTAACATGGGTAATATTATAGAATTATTCTGCTAAACAAAGAAACCTGCAGGTACTTGCCATGCTAGAATTCAGTGTTTCATGATATACATATCAGTTTGATTCAGTGTTTCATGATATACATATCAGTTTGTATTGGTTGACATACATTTCCATTTGGGTCTTGAATATGGTGCAAAAACATCACTGACTGGAATGGTATCTTTCTCTAAAACTGAAAATCCAGCAATCCAGAAAATGCTAATTAGATCCTCTAAGATAGGGCAGAATATTCTTTTGACTGCCCATGTGGAAGTTGTGTTATTTAATCTTTCTTCAGCTTCTACTTTGCTCCCCCAAAGTCCCTCCTCCAATTCCTAAAATAGCTTTGATGATTTCTGTAAAATGGATGCAGAATTAAATGGCCTGCAATTTCTTGCTGGGATCCTAAAGCTCTACTCTCTACGTAATGGCAGCTCCAGGCCAGCCTCCTACCCAAGCAAACAGTCTTCAGTTCAGCAAGCCTGACCTAATGCTAACTAATATACGTTCAGTAATTTGAATCCCCACCGGATGCTAGTTATTTCAATCAAGTGTCTTGCCGGGCTGAAAATTTCACCCAATACTTGTACACTCGCTGAAATGTAATGTACTTTTGTACATTACATTTAAGGCGATTATCTATATTTGATCCCTGATAAAAAGTTTCTAATCCACTGGAATCGTGACGGAAAGTAATGCTGTGTGTAAACCTTCTCCTGCAGTGTTTTGTACCATTTTTGTTCAAAATGATGAGAGAGAGTGTGTGTGTTTTGAAAGGGTTTTTTCAGGCCCTTCGTTCACTACTAGGTAAACCAGGGGATAGTCAACCTTGGCTCTTTTATGACTCGTGGACTTCAACTCCCAGAATTCCTGAGCCAGCATGGCTGGCTCAGGAATTCTGGGAGTTGAAGTCCACGAGTCATAAAAGAGCCAAGATTGACTATCCCTGAGGTAAACAAACCACGTGAATATTACATCTTTAATTGTGTAGTTAAACCTCCTGGTGGTCTGCAACTTCTCTGGCTTCTTATGTTTCATCCAAATGTCATGGGATGATGTCATGAAGGAGCTCCTCTGTTCCTTTTTGGTAACGGTTCACCTGTCCACATTAAAGGGGAGTCCTATAGAAATTAAGAGAACTTTTCTTTGCCTGCAAATTTGATGGCAGATTTCAAAAGTCTATCTACCCAAAGCTGTAATTATAAGCTATCTTCTCAGGAAAGCATGACTCTTGAAACAGCGCTATTTCAAAAGGATATTTTACTGAAAAAGTGATTGCAGAGAAGCCTGACAGAATCTGAAGTTCCCGGGTGAATCATTAAGCTAATTTCCTATTGTTCAAACCCCATCCCAATGCCCCTGTCCACCAGGAGCCAACCTGCTGGCGTGAAGGTGTTGTGAGAACTCCAAGACGAGAAGGTGATAACAAGTCGTTCTCTGGTGCCACAACTTTGGTAACAGGCAGGAGCTTGCTGGAAAGGGGTCCATCCAGATGGCCCTGATGACCTAATTCCCATACAGATACATCAAAGTGAAAGCATTAGATTCCTCCTTCCCCAAGTAAAAGTCCCCCCTCCCCTCGGAATGGCAGGGTTCCAGCAGGGACTGACAATAACTTTCCTTTTGGAACATGGGTTTGGTTCTAACACTTGGCAGAATGAAGTTGCTGTCTCAGGCTTGAGAAGTCACTTTTGTAAGAAAAGCAGAAGATATAAGAAAATCTAATCTGGACTTCTCGTGCTTGTTTTCTGCCCTCAAATATAATGGAAGATATCAGGATAGCTCCAGAATCAGAAGAAACCATACAGTTTCCATATATGAAATAACAACAACAAGAACAACAACAATAATAAAGTTGGAAGGGACCTTGGAGGTCATCTAGTCTAATCCCCTGCTCAGGCAGGAAACCCTATACCATTTCAGACAAATGGCTGTCCTATCTCTTCTTAAAAATTTCCAGTGTTGGAGCATTCACAGCTTCTGGAGGCAGGTTGTTCCACTGATTAATTGTTCTCACCGTCAGGAAATTTCTGCTTAGTTCTAGGTTGCTTCTCTCTTTAATTAGTTTCCATCCATTGCTTCTTGTCCTGCCTTCAGGCGCTTTGGAGAATAGCTTGATTCCCTCTTCTTTGTGGCAGCCCCTGAGATATTGGAACACTGCTATCATGTCCCCCCTCGTTCTTCTCTTCATTAAACTAGACATACCCAATTCCAGCAACTGTTCCTTGTATGTTTTAGCCTCCAGTCCCCTAATCATCTTTGTTGCTCTTCTCTGCACTCTTTCTAGAGTCTTAACATCTTTTTTACATCATGGTGACCAAAACTGGATGCAGTATTCCAAGTGTGGTCTTACCAAGGCATTGTAAAGTGGTATTAACACTTCACATGATCTTGATTCTATCCCTCTATTAATGCAGCCTAGCACTGTGTTGGCCAGCTGCAGCACACTGCTGGCTCATATTTAAGTGATTGTCCATTAGGACTCTGAGATCTCTCTCACAGTTACTACTATTGAGCAAGGTGTCACTTATACTATACCTGTGTATTTGGTTTTTCTTGCCTAAATGTAGAACATTACTTTTTTCACCATTGAAATGGCAAGGATTTTTTTTTCTTACACAACTGAGACCAAAGATTCTATTGCTTAGCAAGGTGGCTGTTAAGAGAGTCATGCCCAATTTTAGTACTTTTTTTGGCCCGATTGTTAAGCGAAGGTGGTTGTGAGGCATGTTGTTGTTCAGTGAATCTGGCTTCCCTTATTGACTTTGCTTGTTGCAAAATGGCAATCACATGGCCCTTTGATTGGTCGCTAAATGAATGGTTGTATTGTGAATTCACAGCTTCCATCAAAATATATTGAATACAAACCATTGCAACTACAGGCAGATGTAGTTGCACCACCACTGTATTCTGAAGACAAGCAACTGGGATGAAATCCTATTTATTTCTCTGTGGCTTTTCATTCAAATAACTGTGGCTCCTCCTTGGGTGTCCATACAATAAATACAAAGCCATTTAGCTTAAAAGGTTACCTTGAATTACCATTTTAAAAGTATATGGACTGGCATAAACTCTGGAAATTGCTTCCAAGTAGACTGAACTCAATATACTGGAACTGGGACTTAGCTTAAGCGTGTGTTTTTGCTTGCAAAACTCAGAATAGAACTTTGCAATATTTTTCAATGAACCCCTGCTGGAAAATGGTTAGAAAAGTGATTGACAAGCATAAAACTCCTGCTTGGCTTCAGCTGGTTTTCTGAGTGAAGCTTTTGCAGAAATGTGTCTTCCCTACTGTGAACATTTAATAGTATCAGTCTTTAAGGTTTATTCTGTTTTCTCCCCATTTTATGCTGATGGCCTATCCTTTGTGTTGCATCTGAGTTTTTATCGTCTTCTTTCAGTATTCCTTTTCTCTGGATGCTCCATTTCATGCTAGGTTAACCAGTTTTTGTCTGTACAGCACCTTAGGAACTCTCAGTTGCTTGGAAGTTAATTATGAGCATTTCTTTTCTTTGAGTTTCTTCTTTTGTTGTTGTTATTTATTCATTTAAATTTTAAAACAATGATTTAGTTCTGGAAGAGATTATATCAATAAACAGATAGATAAATTGCTTAAGCTACACAATTAATATAACATGAAAGATAAATTATACCCAAGTACACCAAGTTGTTTTTCTGAGAAAACAAATAAAGTATAAATATTTGTCAATGCCAAATTCTCATTGTATTATTATTTATAAATGCTAAAAAAGAGAAAAAAGAAAAGAAAAAGAAAAAAACCGTTCAAAATAATATAAATAAGTATTTAATTTCTGTCCTCCCCCTTTGTGTTCCAACTGATTTACAGAATTTACTGTAGATAAATAATTCTCTTTCTTTCTTCCAAATGTTGCATCACCATCATTTGAAAAAAAAATCTATTATATAATACTTTATAGTATACAGTCTATACACTAACAATAATCCATTGTTAAAAGAAACATGTTTATTCCATACATTACAATGGATGTCTTTAAACTTTGATTATATCTCTAGCTAATCCCCTCAGTACAGTATAACAGAATTGGAAGGTCTTCTAGTCTAATCCCAAATTCAAGCTGGAGACCTTATACTATTCTGGACAAATGGCTGTCCAGTCTCTTCTTCCAGTGATGGAGCACCCATAACAAAGAAATTATTCTGCTCCCTGGGAAAGTAGGGTAAAGTTTCACTTCTGCAGTACCAAATAATTTCTCACTAATAGCTGGAAAGGGAAGCTGCAGATGGTTGAAAAGTTTATCAACAATGCATAGCAACTGCATCTTATAGGAGCCTTGGCGTCTCCGTGCTTAGAATGCAGTATTGCAGGCTAACTGCCCACAGCTTGGAGTTCGATCTTGACCAGCTCAAGGTTGACTCATCCTTCCATCCTTCTGAGATTGGTAAAATGAGGACCCAGATTGTTGGGGGCAAATAGACTGACTTTGTAAACCACTAAGAGAGTGCTGTTAAAGCACTATGAAGCAATATATCAGTTTAAGCACTATTGCTATGGCTATAACTGAATGCCACATTCTAATCTTGACATATTTACTGAAATGTTCTACTTTGAGAAAGAAATTCAGTGACAAATTCTTTTCATGAAATTACATGAGATGTGTTTAAAACTTCGGGGAAAACAATGAAATATAATTTCTGAATTTTTCTCCTAGATGCAGCTTCACTGTAGTTCAATAGAGACTATATAATCCGGACAGCACATTGTGATCTTCCAGAAGCTTCCTTTCACATGCATATAAACCAGAGGGACACAAACAAGCTCAAATCTCATATTTCGTTCAGGATTTATATCATTGCTGGGTTATTTTTAGAAGTACAGTCTTACTGTTTTGTAAGTGAGATACTATGAAAATGTAGCGCTACCTCTTCAGAGGCCGCCAATGCCCAGGCCCTCC
>NW_015388684.1:117690-137754 GCF_001527695.2 Protobothrops mucrosquamatus
ACCCTTGATAGAAAAATAAAATAAGCTTCCAGACCTTCTCTTCTCAACTCCAACCAACCCCGGCCTTCTCCTTTCCTTTCCTTTTCTATCCTTCCTCCTTCCACTCACGCCAGCCACACCCAAAGCCAACTGCAGCTGTCCCAATCTTTTCCTTCCCAGTCAAGCTCCTGCCAGCACTCTCAGGCAGTCCCCGCTACAAAAATATCTGGCATCCTATTTTGCAGAGCTACAAACTTTAGTGTTAAGGATATTATGATGTGTTTTGTTTTTTATAATTTTAACACTATGAGCCGCCCAGAATCATATATGTGCAATCAGCAGCTATATAAATTGTATAGATAATCAAATAAATGAAAACCTACATTCATAAAGAAATAATAGCTGGGCTAAAATATCAACAGAAGATAATATTTGTAGCTCAGGGTTGAACTGTGGAGTCTTTGTTGCGCTCCGAGCTTGGTAATTTTCTTGCAGACGTTTCATTACCCAACTAGATAGCATCATCAGTGCTAGAAGAGAATAAAGTTTCTCTTTCATTACATACAAGTGGCTTGCTTTGACCATGTTGGTGGGAATGTTCTTGGTAGTTATTTGATTAGGCTGTCATTTACTGCTAGAATAACATATACAGAGTACTAGTATTGATATTGAATACTGGTATTGAGCTAAAATATTCACAGAATGGGAATAATAGCTGAAAAAATGCAATTGTGTTTACTGCTCTTGGAGAAAATGTAAGAATCAATGAAGTAACCATATGAACTAACAATTAAAGAAAGCACCTAAGCTGGTGGTTATTGGTTGTCTGCTCCCTGTTTCATTTCATTGTAACTGATGCCACACATTCTGCATGCAGAACTTATACTTACAATAACAGCATTTGGTCTCCCATTCCCCAACAGTTCAGGAATTTTAAATTAAGCTTTCAGCACACAGAATAATGGAAAATTATAATTAAGAATTTACATATTCAATGCACTTTCAGTTACCCTTTCTGTAGCTCTCTATTTCCTGGGAACAGATGTTTTATAGGCTTTCATTTAGCCAAGGTGGGTCATATATGTGCATGTGTGCCTTCTTTTAGATCTTGATTTTAGTATAGTTGCTGTTCAACTTTCCAGGTGGAATTAGTTTGAAAAAGAACCATAACTTAGAATTTGTTGGCAGCAATAGTACCAATAAGCAGTTTGAACAAATGTTTATGCATTCCCCAGACTGACTTAATTTTTCTAATCATGCAAATAGAGCAGTTTCAATGTTAAAAGTCAGAAATAATGACTCAAGCATACAGTTTGCTATGCTCATCTATTCTTAGTATAGTGCGGTGTCAATGAAATGACGGATGGATGGATGGATACTTGACTGATTAACTGTTAAATTGAAAGATTGACTTTTGCTATCCCATTCACGTCATGACCCTGTTTAAAATGAAATTTCTTACTCTTTGAACTGTTGCCCTCCTCTAACTGATTGAAAAAAAATGCACTAAATTAATTACTAACTGATTCTTATTTGTTTGCCCTTTGTGCCATTAGCCTCAATGGTTCTTTGAGCAATATTCCCTTTAATCCTCCACTGGTTTTATTTGACTGTTCTGTTTACCATTAGTCTCAAATATGATTTAACGAATTGTATTGATTAATTGCAGTTTCATTTTGAGACTTCTGGAACACACAAACTTATTTAATGACCTAAATGTTGCTAACAACCCAATAATATTGACAGTGTGGGAGACTCCAGTTCATAATAAATCCCCCATTGCAATTCTTTTTCTTTGCTAAGCCAACATTCTTTTTTGAAAGCAATGAGTTTCCATGTGGGATTCAGATATATACTTTATATAATTCTAATTACAACACTGCTATTACTTGGCTAACTACGGCTGTTGAGCAATTCACCTAGAAAATAAAAAAAAAGTCTTATCCACTTTGTTTTAGAATTTAATGAACCAGTGGTCATAAGTCATGGAATGCTGGGCAACCTATGCCCCATTAGGTCATCATTTCAGAAACATTTCCTTAACTAAACAGCAAAACAACATGATGGGCAAAAAAGCAGTGGGAGCAGAAATAACTTCCAACTTCTTGCCAGCTTCCCCATTGTGTATTCTTATGAGAATCTGGCAAGGAGCGTTAGAGACCTTCCTTCCTTCCTTCCTTCCTTCCTTCCTTCCTTCCTTCCTTCCTTCCTTCCTTCCTTCCTTCCTTCCTTCCCTACAGCCTTATCTCCTCTGCAAGACTGATGTCAGCCCTCCCAGGTAAACCAGACAGGAAACAGGATTAGATGAACTAATTCTACTTTATTGTAAGGCTACATTAGTAGAGTCCTGCAAACTTTCCATTGCCACCATTAGCCATCTGATCATTTGCAGAGAGTTCTTCCTAAATTTCTCTCTCTGATTGTGAAGCTACAGGACACCCCTTCCTCTCTTATCTGATTGTTTCCTAGGCAGCAATATTTTCTGCCCTTTTCCCAAGGTCATTACACATTATATTACAAAGGAAGCCAGATTTTTTACAGTGGTATCATTTCAACATTAATTCAGTATTTTAACATAGTTGGATATCTCGGCTGGAGATTCTTTTACCTTAAAGAGATTTTGCCTTTAATTTCGGGTATAACTGCAGTGAAGCTCATCAGCAGAAAATGGAATTTGGATGTTAGCATTCTGGTTCTGAATTTGATGAAAGAGGGTGATGTGACTACAGAAAGTTGAGCAATAAGCTGTCTCATAAAGGACCTCTAGATCATTCACATTCTCAGACCTATATGTCTGAGACCAGAATTAAGGAATATTATATGAAGAATATTTGGTAGCTACATTTTTTTTCCTGGAATTGGGGAGCAAGCAAGAACACTATTTTGACGTTCCCATATTCTTTAGCTTAACAACTGTTTAAACATTTCTGTAAATGCTTATTAATAATATGTAATGAATTACCGATTCACATACCGATACAACCAGGCACAAGGCCAATCTAAACAAACAAGAAACAAACAAGAAACTTCTCCCCCCAAACCCCATGAAGATGTTACCTTGAGCCAAGCAGCAAGCTCAGAGGACAAACGTGTGCCTAAATTACATACCTATCTGTGTGATAGATAATACTGTAGCAATAATCTAAAGGGAGAAGCAAGTTTTTTTTTAAAAAAAATAATAATCTTCCTTTGGATTCATTTCTAACACAGGAGTTAATCTGTATTACAGGATAACAATGGAGCCCAAAATTTCTGTTGCTAAGTGTGACAGTTGTTCAGTGACTTTTGCCCCGTTTTATGACCTTTCTTGCCACAATTGTTTTTTTTATAGATTTTATTAGTTTTTATGGGATTAGGAATAAGGTGGGGTTGGGGTTGGGATTTAGGTTAGGGTTAGGATTAAGGTTAGGGTTGGGGTTTTTCCAAATAACATTCTCAATATTTAGCAAACAGCATAATGTCTGGGTTCATGTATTTAACAAACAATAATAGATACTAGTTAATTATCATAAACAATATGTTAATTCATCACTCAATAGCCTTCTTCTGGCTAATATATATTCAGAATTACATATCACATTCCTGACTGCAGATATTTAATACTACACGTACTAATGGCAGCAAGAATTGTATTTGCCCAACATTGGAAAAATGAAAACTTACCAGCTGAAGAAGTACTAATTAAGAAAATTCTAGAGTTTGCAGAAATGGATAGATTGACTTTAAAGATAAAAGAGAAAGTAGACTCAGTGTACTTTAGAACATGGGATAATTTCTATCAATGGCTAAAAAGACGAATTAGAGAGAAAGGAATGTAATCTTGCCACAACTGTTAAATGAATCACTTCAGTTGTTAAGTTGTAACACAATTGTTAAGTGAATCCCCATTGACTTTGCTTGTCAGAAGGTTGCAAAAGGTGATCATGTGACCTTGGGACACAGCAACGGTGATAAATATGAGTCAGTTGCCCAGCTTCTCAATTTTGATTATGTGACCATGGGGATGCTGCAATGGTCATAAGTGTGAAAAATGGTCACGAGTCACCTTTGCCAATCTTGTTGTAACTTTGAACGGTCACTGAATGAACTGTTGTAAGTCAAGGACTACTTGTGTAATTTAATTATACCTCTCTGCATATAGGAGTCAACTGCAGTGAAATTCCTAGACATAGAAACATAGAAAACTGATGGCAGAAAAAGACTGGTGGTCCATTAAGTTTGCCCTTTAAGTTTATTTGTTTTTTTAAAATTTATTTATTATTTGCTTATTATTTTTATATATTATTATTATTATTATTATTATTATTATTATTATTATTATTGTTGTTGTTGTTGTTGTTGTTGTTGTTGTTGTTGTTGTCAGGTGACAGATATATGTTTATCCCAAGCATATTTAAACATCTGCCTCCAGCATGGGTTTGGTGATGCATAGTAATACTATGCAAAGATTCAGTTTAGAAATTCAGTTTGAAGAAAGTTCATGGAATCTCCAAATCAAATCAACTTTCCAAGCCAGATATCTTCAGACAGAATTAGGAAATTAAATTAAATGCTTCCAAAGTGATGCAGCCATTTAATGGGTTTTTTATGCATTTTCCCTGAATTGAATTAAGTTTCTAGTATCCAATTCAGAATTTTTAATTGAATCAATTGGGTGATCAAGAAATCAATCTTACAACCCTTTCTAGATATCCTCATCAGCAGAGGGAATGGCAGCAAATCAGAAACATAAATCTATCATAAAACCACCCATACTAAACCAAGTGCTGAACTACCTAAGTTACAACACAACCTGCCACAAGAGGAACTACGTAAGCACTTTATTCAGACAAGCACAAAATGTACCAACCTAGAACACCAGAAAAAGGAAAGTTACCACCTATACAACATTTTCCAACAAAATGGATAACCACACAACTTTTTAAAAAGGTTCCTGATCATGCAAACGAACTACAGCACAACAGATACAAGCTATGAAAAACATGAAACTACTATAGGTCAAACATGTCAGAAACAACCAACAGACTATCCCACATGACATCACAAGAGCACCCAAACTAATTGGAGGGCTTTAAAACATCTTTAGTAAACCAAAAGGAGAAAAAAAAGAAGTCATCTACAACAGCGAGGGTAAGGACTATAACAGCAATTATGTAGAACAAACAGGCAGAAGAGTAGCTGAGCACATCCATGAACATCAACTATTCATCAGAAGACATGATGAAAACTCCTTAATTTCACAACACTAGACAAACAGAACCATAGTTTCAACTAGGAAACCGTGAGCATCCTAGACTAAGCTAAATCCAAAAATGCTAGGGAAATCCTGGAAGCTTGGCACTCCCCTGGGGTTTGTGCATCAATTTTTCACCTTTCACAAATCCACCATCAAGAGCCCCATAGAGATAAATAAAATTTACACACCTTCAAAAAAGACAATAAAAAGGTAAAAAGAAAAGAAACAAATCAAAAATCAGAACATCTTCTCACCAAAAAATCAACACAGAGATAAGCAGCCATTAACACCAAGATTAATAGCAGACATGGAACTGAGCAGTAAACAATACATCAAGAAACTACCAATCAAAGAACTGCCAATTTACACAAACAGTCAAACAGTAAACAATAACCCAAACAAGTAACCACCAAGGAGAAAACAACACCCCTATGTACCTTGACAGTAAAAGCTACTGCAAATCATTGCAGCATTTCAATTGTTACCCAGTTGGCTAATGAAATGTCTGAAAGAAAAGAGCCAAGCTCAGAGAACACCAAGGACTTCACATATTATGCTTCTACTGGTTCTATTTTTATGGTTCTTTTGGTTGCTGTTTTTTTTTTCTCTCCTTTGAAAAATTCCCCTGGGGTTTGTGGATCTATTTTTAACCTTTCACGAAGATTTTTACATTTGGAATTGACTAAAGTTTTCCCCCTTTTCAATCCCTTCATGTATTTTTTACTGAAATACCAATGTTGTGCTTAATTGAGACAGATGGCATACAGGCTGGAAGGAGAAACACTTTCTATGAGATGCTTCAATTGTTAATTAGGTTGGTGCATAAACATGGAAAAGCTCATTCTGAATGGAACTTCTCCGAGAAATGTAATCTGTTGGGATAACATAAATGGCTATCATTGCCATTGAGACAACAGAGACATAGTGGCTTCATTATAATAAAAATGTAGTTCATGTAGAAAAGGACAACCAGCAGCAAGGCGGATGGACTCACTTACAATGGGTGTGCTGTTGGGAGACCTGAAGAGCAAGGATGAGGACAGATCAGGTTGAGACAGTCAATCTATGGATGTCATGTGCAAGGAACCAAGAGTGACACAATGAATTGCTCAAGTAAGTTCTTTATTTCTGTTTGCCAATAAACAGGAATCTTGCTAGACTAAAGCACATTCTACATGCTACATAACTATCAGGTATATCCTTACTTCCAAATCCCTCCTAGGGAAAACCCGGAGAAAGACGGATGGTTCACAAACGGAGAATGGAGGAACCCTTTCTGAGGGAGAAAGGACGTTGAGTCGTGGTCTAAGGTGGTGTTCCGCCGACGATTACCATTTATTGTCAAAGTACCGTATAAATTAGTTAACTAGTTAGTTACAAGGGTTCCGTTTATAATTCTTCACAGTTTTTCTTTTAACCATTGAGAGCCCATCTGAGAAGTCTACCTAGTGGTCTTGAGAATTCTACTTATGCCCTTGAATAGAGCCTTGGATATGGGACTTTTAGTTCCCAGACATACTTTAACCAAAACACCATATTAATTTATGATTTTTATATAGAACACCTCAAATAATAAGACATTTTTATTTATCTAAATCAGGGGTCTTCAAACTTGGCCCTTTTATGACTTGTGGACTTCAACTCCCAGAATACCACCGTGCCTGGCTGAGGAATTCTGGGAATTGAAGTCCACAAGTCATAAAAGGGCCAAGTTTGAAGACTACTGATCTAAATATTTCTGAGAAATGTTCTAATGTGGATATGAGTAGGCTCCATAAATTATCTGCCTATTCGGGCCATGACAGATTCCGTTTTAATAAGTCACGTGACTTCTCAGGAAAATCCATCATGGACTTTTATATCATCTCTTTTCTCCATCCTATTTTGCCTGAAGTTGGTTCCACTACATAATCAAAATCCATGGAAGCCCTTAAAAAAGATCTTAGCTTTATAATAACAGGTGAAAAACACAAGATGATGCATTTATTGAATCAGACCATAAATGCCCAATTCAGTTACACTTGCCTAAACGTGCTATAAGTTTTCAAGTTTTCAGACCAGAATATTTTCCGGCTTTACTTATAAATCAAGGAACTGAATCAGAGACCTTCTTCATCAAATCTTGTGTATTCCATTTGAGATAGACATATTCTTCTCCAGCGTGTCCCTGATACCTAAACCAAGACAACTGTAATAAAAAAAATCCCCTTCATTTTCATCCAGCAAGTAATTGTTGGCAAGAAATATAATGCAAAATAAAACCCCAATAAAGTAGGCTTAATTGCAGGTATAAACTTTCCAAGCCACAATATTTTTGCTGTGTGGAATATTCCAATACCTGTGTTAACAAAGATTTGCCAGGTGAATTGTTTGAAATGCACCAGTAAGCTCATTAAGGTAAATCAAAAACTTTTGACTCTGCCATCAGTCTTTCTTAGTTACAGTTGTCAGGCTCTAATGTAAAATCACAGTAGATAAATTCAACTCACGTCTGAGATATTTATGTACCTCAGCATTTTGTCATGTAGACACATTTGTCTACTTGAAGGTTTTCTTTTAAAAGAAAGTGTTGAGAGGAATATTGTGAGAAAGCCCTCAACACAGATTGTCTATTTGAATCAATGTCTTCATTTGTTCTTAAATTGCATAAACAAGAAACATCTGAATCTGTGTGTAAGCGGTGTCTTAATGCATCTTCAGGGTGGGTACATCCTGAGAGAAAGCTCATCCTCAACTCTCACGTGGCCTCCCACAAGCTAACAAAACAAAACCTTTTGAAATTCTAGAATAATCAGTTGATTTATTCTAAGACAGATTTGGACACAACTTCTTTGTCAATTTTATATTCAGCAACCCACTTCTCTCCACCCAATCCCTTCAAGAGTCTTTTTACTGTTAATATTTGCCTGTGTTCCAACAATGTTTGAAATATAATATAGTGGATTCAAAAACAATGAAAAATGTTCTTTTCATGGACCCCAAAAATGCCAGGCACTGGGGGGGGATATGTATTTTCAGTTCATATCTCTATTTTAGGGGTATAGCGGGCCACATAAAATGGATGCCTTCATGTATCACAATTCCCTTAGGTATTGATTAAGTGGTGCTAAAGAGTGAACAAAATTCAGTGAATATTTTCCCCTTTAAAAGTCAATTGAGAAAAAAAAATTGCCCTGCCCACTGAGATAAAACCATTGGTTACGTCTGTTGTGCCCCTCCCCCACATTATCATGAACATTCAAATGCACCTATCAGTCTCAAGTGATGGAAGGATGTGTAACAAAAATCAAGAAAAGCAGTTGTCACCTCCTTCATCACCTCCAAAAGAAGCTCAAAAATCCTATTAAACATGATTCAAAATATCAAAAAGTAGAAGGCACAAACTATTTCACCCAGGAAGAACACTTCCAATAAATAAGATTTATTATCTTAAATCTTAAATCCTACTTATCTATGGAATTTTCTCAAACCTTCTAATTAAATAACTTGATTTTTTTTCGTTGTGGTTGTTCATTTAATTCATAGGTATGCAAAGTATCATTTGGTCAGTGCAATAGCTTTAACCAAGAATTAACCAAGAATTATCATGATCCAAAAGGGATTCCATTATCCCAACAGTTTGAGGTGAGAGGACATAAGGGAGCTAATGTTATAAAGTGACATTAGACATTGTCACAGGAACTATCCCAGATATTGATGAAGCTTCTCAGTCATCCAGGTAAAGTTATCTGAAAGTTAAGGCAGGGCAACTGGATTTATTTTTGTTGGTTTAAGTCAGGGGTCTTCAAACTTGGCCCTTTTATGACTTGTGGACTTCAACTCCCAGAATTCCTCAGCCAGACACACTAGCTGAGGAATTCTGGGAGCTGAAATCCATAAGTCATAAAAGGGCCAAGTTTGAAGACCCCTGATTTAAGTGTTTCATTGCTCATCCAAGCAGCTTCATCAGTCAGAGCAAGTTAGTTAGACAAAGAGTTGTTGGAACATACCAACTCCTTCCTTCCAGTCACAATGACTGAACTCTCAGATATCCCAAATGTTCTTCACTTGAATTCAAGAATGTATCTAGTAAACATTAGGGCAGGGCAAGACATTTCAATGAAGAGGTGATAAGCCGCCTGGGAAAGCCAAGGGAAATCATCAAAACAATTAAAAAACAAAAATTAGAATATTTCGGACATGTGATGCGACATCCAGAAAAATATGGCATACTCCATTTAATCCTCCAGAGAAAGATTGAAGGCAAACGAGGTCCAGGCAGAAGAAGAACATCATGGCTTCAAAATCTAAGGGACTGGTTTGGACAAAACTCAGCAGCACTTTTTTGTGCGGCTGCTGATAAAAACAGGATCGCCAACATGATCGCCAACGTCCAATAACGGATATGGCACAAGAAGAAGACATTTCAAAGAAGTGCTTTGAAAACATTTTAATATGTTAAAACAGTTGTGCCCTCTAGAAATCTTGTCACAGTTGTTTCAAAGATGTTTAGTTATCTGCACATATAAATACCAGGTATTTTTTGTCATGCTAGTACCAATGACATATAGCACTTGATCCTAGACATATTTGACCTCTTTAAAATGTCTTACATAGTACTTCTGATAGACATGGATGCTTTTCTGATCTAAAGAGGAGATTTTTCATTACAGAAATCTCTTTAAAATGTCTTACATAGATAGCACTATTATTCTGCAATTACTTCTGTGATGAACTTGCATTAAAAACATTACATTTGGGGATCTGGACAACATGCAGGTTGCAGAAAATTGAAGTTATTAGTGTTAAAGGTAGTGGGACACACATTCCCCTTCCCATCCATTTGGTCTTTTAAAATATATTTCTCATTTTTTAATCTCTTTATTCTCTTACATTCTGAAACTTACTCCTCTAGCTGGCGGAAGGGAAGGACTAATATTTTTTATCAGAAGTAATGTCCTTTGAAGTCATGCTGAAGCTGAATGAAACCTGAACAAAAAAACCAAATGTGGGCTTAGACAGACATATCTGCATGATCAAAGCCCTGCCCCCTTTTAATGTATGTATTTAAAAAGATAGAGGTTTGAATGTACATTTGTGGCTGTCAATTTACTTTCCTTCCTGCAGTGGGCAACTCTGGATTTAGAGTTATCATGAGTCAACATGCAAATGATGTGAAATAAATAGTTTGCAACAGTCGCATAATAGAAAAAGAGTAGAGCTTTTTCATGATAAATGCTACTCTACATCCCCCTTCAAACACATTTCAATATTACTATTATGTGAGATGCATAGGCGATGAGAATGTCCAAACTCTAATCTTTCTCTCCTTCTCCCTTCAATTTAGTTTTGGTAATTCAAATACCTCTTGTATTAGAGGTGTTCTGACATTAAATATTAATAATGAATACATTGTGTATCAGATATAACTTTTTGTGATGCTTGAGGAATTCCATGGGGGCTAGGATATATAATAACAGAATCTCTTTGTTTATAGTATTGCAACAGAATTGATAGCTGATATGATAATACCCTACTGTACTCTAGCAGTAAAACTTTTCCTTTCTCCCCATATGATGATGATGTTATCCATTCAGTCATGTCCGACTCTTGCACTACTTGAGATTTTCTATGCTCTAGTTCAGGGGTCTTCAAACGTGGCCCTTTTATGACTTGTGGACTTCAACTCCCAGAATTCCTCAGTCAGGCACGCTGGCTGAGGAATTCTGGGAGCTGAAGCCCACAAGTCATAAAAGGGCCACGTTTGAAGACTCCTGCTCTAGTTGGTGTTAGCTTTGATGGTGTCCAGCCACCATTTTCTTTGGCGGCCTGGTTTCCTTTTACCACTAATTCTTCTCAACACAATTGCTTTCTGCAGTGAATTCCTCCACATCGACATGACCAAAATGTGATGCACAGTGTTGTGATTTTTCCTTCCAGGGAGATATCTGGTGTTATGGGCTCCAGTACTCGCTTGTTAGTCATCTTTGCTGTCCATGGAATATGCAGGAACCTTCTCCATAGCTCAAATGACTACCCATATAGAGGTTGCCTTCAGCCTGAACTTGCAAATCTGGATTGCAGGAACACACCGTAGGTATGTTGGCAAAATGTCTATCAAAACAGGTGGGACTAGTCCTCAAGCACCCATTAATCAGAAAGAGAACTACAGCACCCATAGGCTGATTGGCTTACTTCTCACTTGATGTTTGTTTAATAATGTTTACGAGGCCCATGTGAGTGTCAGAAGCATATTCGAAATAAAATTGATGCCAGTACTTCACTTTGCAACATGCCAGTTTCCACTTAATTTTCTTTCATATGGAAAGATCTCTTAAAAAAAAAAAGTCAGTGGAGTCAAAGAGGCTGGCAAATACAAAAAAAAAAAGGTGTCTGCTGCTTATGTTGCTGCCCTTGGGTCCAAAGATAAATCAGAGGGTTGTTCTGTTGACCTACATTCAAATATCAGGGAAAGTTGCCACATCAGAAGAATCTGACTAGGGAGAATTGATTCCCATGAATTAAACACTAAAGTTGACTTTGATGGAATTGATTCTTACGAAATTAGTTTGCAATGCATTATTCATTCAGCACAGAAGTTCAGATGCCAAGATATTATTTCTAGTTTTAAAGCAGTTAATACAGGTCATGTGGAAGAGTCTTCCTGTTCAAAATGAGCTTTACTGGGGTATTAATGCTATAATTAAAGTAGTTCTGGGTGATCAAATTGGAAGATATTAGCTTGTGACATTTCATTTTAATCGCAAAAAGAGTCTGCAATCAAACAAACCTGAGTATGTGCTTTTGGCAATGCTGGTTAGCAATTGCACTATCCTGTGATTAAATCAGACATCTGTGAAGCAAGCTTAAAATCCAATATCCTTCCTCTAAACAATCATAATCAAGCATGCGAGAAGATGATGAAGTGGCAAAAACGGAAATAACAGCAGTAGCAGAAGTAGCTACAACTCTATCCCATGTCCCAAAGGTGCTTTCTCAAAAGGCAACTGGACTTTATTTGGTTTTTTCCTTGAAGATGTTTCACTTCTCATCCAAGAAGCTTCTTCACTTCTGATTGATTGGTGGAGAATGAGAACTGAAGACGCTTCTTGGATGAGAAGCGAAATGTCTTCAAGGAAAAACAAAGAAAGTTTAATTAATATGCATGTTGATATTATATTATGCAGATCATCACTGAGGAGGTCTATATATGTAGTTGTTATGGACTAGATCAGTGGTGGCGAACCTATGGCACGGGTGCCAGAGGTGGCACTCAGAGCCCTCTCTGTGGGCACGCGCGCCGTTGCCCCAGTCCTAGGCCTTCAGCTTGGTTTTATAAAACCTTTTCGCTTTAGGCCTCCACCGCCGTGTACACAAAAAAAAAGGTTCGATCAATCAGTCAAATTCAACTTCTCACAGGAAAAAGAAAGATCTTGCAAAGTTGGAATTGATTGATTGAACTTTTTAGTCCCACCCAGTCTGCCGTTACCACTGCAGCCACGCCCAGGCAATGGGCCACGCCCACCCGGCACTTGACGATGCATCAGTGGGTTTTGAGTTGCAGTTTGGGCACTCGGTCCCTAAAAGGTTCGCCATCACTGGACTAGATGGCACATAAATAATGCAGAATGGGACAACTTGCCTCGGCCACTCACTGTGGCCAACTCGCCGCTGCCTATTTGCCATGGTCATCTTGCCATGGCCAACTCACCATGGCCAACTTGCTGCAGGACAACTCACCATGGCCAGCTTGCCACGGGACAATTCGCTGTGGGACAATTTAACAATTCAATTTAATCATTTAAAATAATTTTAAAAATATTTTAATTTTAGGCATTCACATTTCATGTTATCCCTCCTTTGGCATCCTTTCTTTAATGATTTTATTCTACCATTTCTTCAATATTAGTGTAACTGTTGTCCTCTGGCAAGTTGTTCCACGGCGAGTTGGCTGTGGCGAACTGTCTAGTGGTGAGTTGGCCACAGTGAGTTGACTCTGTGACAAGTGTTCTGTCCCCCGTCCAACTCACACCCCCCAACCAGTCAGCCAAGGGCTAAAAGACTGCTCAGCACTGTCAAATACAGATAAACACTTGGCAGCAACTCCGTGGCTGCCTGCCAAGACCTTTACTGATAACACAAAACAAACACAAGACAAGTCCAGGATAAATTGCCAGAGTGCTGCAACATAAGATTCAGCAAAATTGTTCATCACAAGAGTTTCAAACGGCACACCCCTTGCTTATATAGCCTGTGGGGTGTGGCCCAGTGACTCAGCTGAAATCTCTGGCACGGCGTTTCAGCTGCTGCGCACGCTTGTCCCTCCGACGTTGGCATGGATCCAGCCAAGATGTATCCTCTTCGGAGTCCGATACACCTAGCTCCTGGCCAATCCCAGAAGCACCTGGCTCCTGGCCAATCTCCTCTCCATCGGAAGGCACCGAAGGCCGCACCAGAGGGGAAGGTCCTGGAGAGGGAGGCCTGGCCATCTCCTCTCCTTCATGTTCAGAGCCTTCCTCCTCCAATGAGAGGGACCCACAGGACGGAGCCACAACAACAAGCTGGCCATGGCGAGTTGGCCACAAAGAGTTATCCTAAATCCTAAACAACCTATCAATATGTACCAGATCTTAACTGATCTGTAGATCCTAGTAAATGCCTTAATGCAGGGGTCCCCAACCCCTGGTCCATGGACCGGTACTGGGCCACAGCATGCCAGCAACCGGTCCGCACAAACAAGCAAAGCCCCATCTGCAGGATGTAGGCAGCACACAAAACCACGTCCCCTCTGGTCCATGGAAAAACCTTTCTCCAAAAAACAGGTTCCTGGTGCCCAAAAGGTTCAGGACCTCTGCCTTAATGTTACAGTATCAGGAAAAAGTCATACAATGTCAGAGGTTATATGGAGGCAATTAATGTCTACATATATTATTTTGCATTTGTGTTAGAAAGAGTCTCTCTGTGTGTAAATACATACACATACACTACATCAGTAGTCTTCAGCTACATTTATCTAACTAAAAGGAAATGTATATATTATAAAAAAGACAACATCTATTCTACCACAATCTGTATTTCAGAATTTTTTTAACACCTTATGGTATATTTTACTAGGAGAAATGTATAAAGAACCATGATTAGGCCCAATGAGCCCTGGACGAAACATTGATCTTTTTCTATGAATGTTTGTTTTGCATTGCATCAAATGAGCAGCAGCTCCGCCAATCCATTTTTGTGACTTCTTGAGTGGAATGACTAATGGAGACGGGTTTGCCTCTGATGAGTAACTGGTCATAGGGGAAGGGAAGAGATAAATGGTCACAGAAGAAGGGAAGAGCACAATTTCTCATATTAATAAGGATAGAGCATTCAGCTGTTTAATAGTTCACAGAACACTACATGGCAGCTTATACCAGAAATGGAAAATGTCCTGTCTTATTTGGAATTTCAGCATTAACAAATTACATTGATTAAATGTAGTGAAAATAAGATGCAATTATCCAGAATGGAACTGAGTCAGACACTGACTCTTAAACAACAAAAATTGGTTTAGCTGAATCTTGGCTTCTGAATTTCTCTGCTCTGGTTAATTCATTAGTTAGTTAGGTATCACTGAATTAGGGGACTGCATGAACCAATATTGTCAACTGAAGCTGTCCCTTGTAATACCGGTAGTTCTTCCAAGCAAACTTGTCTGCTTCTAACACAATGTCGCTAAAAAGATGAAATGTGTTTTGCAATATTAGCTCAACTTTTAATACTTGTTTTATGTTGTCACATACAAGTTTGTGAGAGGCAGATTTTCTGTTATGATGTTATATGCTTGTTTCATCCTGAAGGTATCTGTAGTTTCATCTACCTTTTCCTTCCCCTTCCCCTTCCACTTCCACTTCTACTTCCACTTCTCCTTTTCCTTTTCCTTCTCCTTGTTTTACAGCCCCACATGATAGATCACTCTACACTCAACTCCAAAGAAAGGTTAAGGTTACTTTATTGACTGGGGCTATACTAACAGAATCTGCGAGTCTGATTGTGCCATACTGTCTCCTCTTTTTATAAATGCATATGTCTTTGGATGGTACCAATGGGCACAGAAAACCTGTCTGCACTCTCCATACAGTGTAGGTGTACATAGCAAGTATCTGGATATTCAGCATGCATTTCAGGGTAGTGAAAACAAGCCAGTTCTTTTTTTTTGGTGGTTTTTGCTGTTATGCACAGCAGCCCCATGAATTTTGAATTTAATGATTGCTATCATCACAGTTGCACAAAGGTTTTCAGTGGCATGTTTAATTCAACCTATAAGATTCTGTACAACTGAGAGGGGTTATGCTGTACACAGCATCTGGGAACATGAGTGCGATGCTTCCTTGAAGCAACTTGTAGTCATAAAGAAGTTCCCAACCACCTTGAAACTGTGAGATGTTCTCTTTGTGATAGAACAAATGCTACATGACTATGCTACAAGCCATAAACTTGGCGAACAAATTTTATATGACAATTTCATCAGTTTGTATCAGACTGCAAATATTCCATTGGAATCTGGGGGAGATATAGTATTTTGAACTCATAAGTAAAGTTAAGGTTATATACATTTTCTAAATTAAAAAAAATAAAATAATAATAAACTGTACTTTATTACTCAAGTAGAGCCTCTATTTCTCAATCTTACCCTACCATTTTGGGTGAGTCAGTGTTTGTGTGTAAGCTGCACAAAAGCACAACAGACCATTTTACACAGCCCAGGGATAAAGAGAGAGCCTTGATCAGAATAAGGGAAACCACAGAACTCAAATGTTGTTAGAAAAGGTTTCAGCATTGCTGAAATGTACCAGGACTGGCATTTTGAAAGAGAGGCAAGCATCCTATTTTCCAGCTGTGCCAACATCCACCTCAAACTAAAGCAGGGGCTCAGGAAAAGGATAAAAACTCGTACCTTCAAGTATATGAAAAGACGGAAGGCATCCACTTTTGATGTGAGCAGACTAAAATGAACCCTGCAAACGACAGGTTGCTAAACTTAAAATATACCTTTCAACAGCACTCATTATGTGGCTACACCTGTAGTGAGAAACCCAGAGGAATTGTTCAAATATATTTTTGTGCCCTACTATTAAGCTTTTTCAGGTGAGTATATTGACACAAGCATTGTAACATGGAAAACTGCCAATACACTGCACTGTATTTCAAGAATCTGATAGAGGACAGAGAAATAAGCCCAACCTGAAATAAAATCCTTACACTTGTTCTTCTGCTATAGGCAGAATTTTGAGAAAACTTGGCATTTTCCATAGTTAGTGATTAAAAGAACATTCCCAACCTTTTTTCTAGACAGACAAATCAGTATGACTTTAAATATATCCAGTACAATATTTAAATGTTAAGGACTATCTCCTATTACTCATTTCACAAGGTGACCAACTTCACATTTAGGGAATGTGCTTTGTTTCAGATTAAATTAAATATCACTGGAAGTAAAGGATACAAATGTTTAAAAGGTCTAATTGGAAGTGTAACATTTCGGTGCAAAAGTTCCATTTAATATCAGATTTTTTTTATTTAAGAAAAAACAATATGGATTTACAGGCAGAATTGAGCCCCAAAACCCCATTGCTAAGTGAGACAGTTGTTAAGTTAGATTTGCCCTGTGAATTTGCCCAAGTTGCTAAATGAATCACTGCAGTTGTTAAGTTAGTGACATGATTGTTAAATGAAACTGGCTTCTCTGTTGACTTTGCTTGTCAGAAGTTCACATAGGGCAGGGGTGTCAAACTGCTGGCCCACGGGCCAGACGTGTCACGTGGAAGCCATGCCCACCCCATTGCCGGCAATGGCAAAACTGTCCCGATATGTTGCACGACGTCACATGATGTCACAAGTTTGACATGTCTGACATAGGGTGATTACATGATCCCAGGATACTGCAACCATCATAAATGTGTGCCAGTTGCCAAATTTTGATCACATGGCCATGAAGATGCTACAACAGTCATGTGAAAAATGATCAAATGTCATTTTTTTTCAGTGCCGTTGCAATTTCAACTGGTCATTAAACAAACAGTTGTAAGTCAACTGTTGTAAGTCAACCTTGTGTGGAGTCATACTCAGCCTATGATGTCTTCATAGATTCATACAGTTTTATTGGCAAAAGTGTAGAGAAGTAAAGTTTATTTTCATTTGCATTACATTTATGCCATAACAAGCTTGATTTGTTATGCATAAATGTTATTGGCAGGAAAGATGGCTGGGTGGCTGTGGGCCAGTGTCTCAGCCCACTGGGTTCATTCAGTCATCAGGTACAGATTTGGGTGCATTAATCTTTCCTCTTTTGTGTTTCCAAGACTTAGAGGGAATCTTAATGTGTTCTTCTAGCATAACAATTCTTATTTTAATCTGCCAGAGGACTCAGTTCTCAAATGCATTAAGTGTCCATCACACATACACGCGCACACCTTGGGGAATCCTGTGGGGTTTATTTCTCTGCTTTTTTTAAGCCAGCTATTTCTTAGAAAAACTCATTCTGGAAAAAGAAACATGGTGAATAGACAGTCAAAAGCTCTGATCCCTTTAATTTTTCCTGAAATTGTCCTTTCCCACTTTTCATGGCCAAAGGAAATTTTTCCTCCAGAAGTTGTGAATGCTCCAACACTGGAATTTCTAAGAAGAGATTGCACAGCCATTTGTCTGAAATTAATAATAATAATAATAATAATAATAATAATAATAATAATAATAATAACAACAACAACAACAACAACAACAACAATTGGAAAGGACTTTGGAGGTCATCTAGTCCAGTCCCCTGCTCAAGCAGGAAACCCTATACTATATCAGACAAATGGCTGTCTAGTCTCTTCTTAAAAACTTCCAGTGTTGGAGCATTCACAACTTCTGGAGGCAGGTTGTTCCACTGATTTATTGTTCTAACTGTCAGGAATTTTCTCCTTAGTTCCAGGTTGCTTCTCACCTTGATTAGTTTCCATCCGTTGCTTCTTCTCCTACCTTCAGGTACTTTGGAGAATAGCTTGACTCCCTCTTCTTTGGGGCAAGGTTTAGGGTTTCTTGCCTGAGCAAGGGGTTGGACTAGAAGACCTCCAAGGTCCCTTCCAACTTTGTAATTCTGTTATTCTGTTAAATTGGAGACAAAGAAATTGGAGACCTAATTATGCTTGGGGCTTCAACAACACTACAACATACAGTGCCATCATTCAGGATACTCAAAATGTGGGGTACCTCTGTTGTCCTTTGAGTTTTCCATACATGATCTAAGTTTACTATATAGGTAGTCCTCGATTTATGGCCACAATTGATTCCAACATATCTTTCTTGCCACAGTTGTTAAGTGAATCACTGCATTTGTTAAGTTAGTAACATGGTCGTTAAGTGAATCTGGCTTTGCTTGTCAGAAGGTCACAAAAGGTGACCACATGACCCCAGGACATCGCAACCTTCATAACTATGAGTTGCCAAGAGTTTGAATTTTGATCACACATGACCATGAGGATGCTGCAATGGTTGTAAGTCTGAAAAATGGTCATAAGTCACTTTTTTCAGTGCTGTTATAAGTTGGAATTACCGTAGTCACTAAATGAACTGTTGTAAGTCAAGGACTACCTGTGCATGGCTGGGGGGAGTGGGGCCCAAACTAGGTTAGTGGGGTGCTTTTTCCTTTTTTGTACTCATAAGCAAATTATATTAATTAATCAAATAAGGAATAATTGCTTGTCTGATTTATCCTAAATACATTCCTCTTTCTTTTCATATTGTTCCAATGATCTGCACCCTCTAGTACTCGTCCTAGAGTAGAATTTGGAGCCATCATGTATAATACTCCAAAGTTATCTTTACGCTTTCTTAGTTTCTTTCCTTCACCATTCAATTTCCCCTTTCCATTTTTTTTTACTAGTTACTTAATATCCTAATAGCTAGTTCCTGTATTACTGGCTTTAACACAACTTATTCAAGAGGTAGGGTGACACGTTGTCACAGGAAACCAAATTTATGGTTCAGATCAAAAGACATAATGTAAAATCACAGCATGTTTTCCTATGATGAAATATTATGAACAATTTGGGAATGTTAGATATGGAGAGGGAAAAAAATGATTTTCAACTTTACCCATTTATTTCACTGCCCAGTCATTTGTAACTGTTATAACAAACTCTTGCAGAACAAAATAATGTCCAAAAAACAGAAAAGAGTTTTCAATGGTTTATTAGTAGTAATAAAAAGGAGTACTGGTACTGGGTATGTCTAGTTGGAATTGGGAATGTCTAGTCTAATGAAGAGAAGGGCGAGGGATGACATGATAGCAGCGTTCCAATATCTCAGGGGCTGCCTCAAAGAAGAGGGAGTCAAGCTATTTTCCAAAACGCCCGAAGGCAGGACAATAAGCAATGGATGGAAACTAATCAAGGAGAGAAGCAACCTAGAACTAAGGAGAAACTTCCTGACAGTTAGGACAATTAACCAGTGGAACAACCTGCCTCCAGAAGCGGTGAATGCTCCAACACTGGAAGTTTTTAAGAAGAGACTGGACAGTCATTTGTCTGAAATGGTATAGGGTTTCCTGCCTGAGCAGGCGGTTGGACTAGATGACCTCCAAGGTCCCTTCCAACTTTATTATTATTATTATTATTATTATTATTATTATTATTATTATTATTATTATTATTATTATTATTATTATTATTATTACTAGATAATGTCATTCAGGTAGAAAAAAATTAGTCAGGAAAGACTATTACAAGTCAAGCTCACACATTTTATGTTATCGCAAGCATCTTAGAGAAAAAAAGTTAATTTGTATATCTATTTATTTATTTATATATCAATTTGTATATCAATTTGTATATCAATTCATTAGTATT
>NW_015388685.1:0-62791 GCF_001527695.2 Protobothrops mucrosquamatus
GTTGACTAAAAATTGTGGGAGTCTCAGTTCCAACTCAAATAGAGAAGGTCAGACGATGGTGGTGGTGGTGGTAATCGCTCAGATGTTTTGGTCAAGCAAATAATTATGGAGTTACAAAACCTAGGTTTTTTTAGAAAAAGTTTATTGAATTGAGAACTGGATGGAAAGGAAGACTGAGAGTCAGAAAAAAAGAACAAAAAGAGGGAAAACAGAAGCCATATGTAAGTTAAGGATAAACAGATCATTTATTCAAATGTCTATCCAAAGTTTCATTACAATAATTTTATGCGTAGAAGACTATTGTGACAGGGTTCTTTAGGTTTCATCACTGAATGACCAATTCCTAATCAAACTGAAATTGACCAATTCCTAACACTGCTAGCCCCTTAAGTCATCACATGTTTTCCTGACAGGAAGTTTTATGCTGGAATGTAATGTAATGATGACCTCCAATTTATTCAAATACTTCAACTATGCATTACAGCTGGGGACTTTTTTCCCCCCAGCTGTAATGCATAGTTGATGTATTTGGCTGATATATTAAGACTATACAAACATATGTTGTAGTTGTCATTTGATGGCAAAATTCCCATTCCAAAAACCTGGCTCTATCTGAAAGTGTATGAGATGAGAACAAGTAATAGTTCTGGTACTGCTTTGGGATAGGATCTGAACTGCACCAGGGCTGAAGAAACTATCCACGTTATTAAAGTATCTCTGATGTACAGCTAGGAAAATTTAATCTGATAGGTACAAGTGTCAAGCTATGAACCCGGCTGCCTTTAGGACCGCTGCGTGCCTTTAGCTTGCCTACAGAGCAGAGGGGGGGGGGATGGAGAGAGAGTGGAATCCATAGGTGGTTTATCATCCCGAGAAAGCTAGAGAAGTGAAAGTTCTGTTTTGGTGAATTTAGAATGCTTCTCATAACAAACATTGGGTATTCTATTGGACAATGTGACCTAATTGGTCAGAGGAGAGAGGAGGACAGTTACTCTTTTAATTAATCGCTTCCCACTTTTTCATTAGAGCCAGCTTTCAGTTTCTAACTTGTCTCTATAATTCAGCCCATTAAAGATAACATTAGAAGACTTTTTAACTCTGGTGTGTTTCTTGGTGGAGCTTTCAGGCGGAGTTTGACAACAAGCTTTCCAAGTCAAACTTTCTCAAAAGTTCACCACAAAGAGTAAGGGTTTAATGGGCTGAGTGAGAAGAAAAGGGCTTTTTGAGTCTACGAGATTAAAATGAATGTCCAGCCATACCAAGCTCTGATTCCTGCTTTTTTGTGGACTTCTCTATACTTTGTAGCATGGATGACTACATAGATTTGGATTGCAATGAATAAGGAAGAGTGACAAAAAAAAATGCATGTTAAGGTGGGGATAGGACAGGACATCACATTATACATATAGCAGAATGCAAACAGAAGTTAAGAAAATAAAAACCAGCAGTTATGATCTAGTAATCTACCTTATCAGCTACAACCTGTTTTCATAATATTTTTCTATCTAGACTTCTTAAATTGGGAGAACATCTAGTTATGATTCTGATCCTGAAATGATCAAATAATGTTAATTAGATTCTGAAAAATCAACTTCCTGCACTGGAACAGAGAATTTTTAGCAGTTCTGCTGATTTTTTTAGCCTACTGTATAAAAACGTTTTTTTTTTAAAGAAAAATTGCAGGCTCCCTCATTTGCACTGATGTTAGCTGCACCTTTCAGTTTATATAAAAAGAGATGTGATAGCTAAACCATGATATGGTCAACTATTAGCTAACTGTTTGCCAAATCCAGATGGTTCATGAAGGGTTGCAACAAGAGCATTAGCTATAATTCTGCAAACGTACAGTTGCCATCTGTGACTCTACTAGCAGCTGAAATTCAAGAATTATTTCTATTTTGATGGTATTCTTTAATCTCAAGTTTGGTTTCCTTCTAAATCACTATTTTTGATTTAGTTTCAGTTTGTTTGTCTCAAATATAGGCAGCATTTGTGCTGATTGCTTACTTAGAACTAGATAGACAGTTGAGTTATTTGTCTCATCAACATAGTAGTGGTACCCAACTCTGAAGCTCTGGTTGATTTCCTGATTTTATATATATGCTGAACTCATAGAGGAATAATCATTCTTGTAGATTTCTGCCTTTGAAATGGACAGGGTGATTCAATTAACCATTTTCTTTGCTACTTGGTGCTGACTTTCCTGACTGCTTTCTTTTTCATTCATTTCAATGTAACTTACATTCCCCCCCCCATCCCTTTGCTGCCTTCAAAAGAACCAGAAAGAAGGTACAACATTGTCAGCATGAAGAAGCACAGTTTATGTAGATACTATGCCAATTATTAATATCTCTACTCAGCTAAGCCAGTGATTTATGCCCTGATTTAAAACAGAGTTGGATGAATGCCATTTTTAATGAGCTCTAGTAGTGTTTTACTTGGTCTTTAACTGCATTTTTTATTTTTCCTTTAAAAAACAACAACAACTATTGTTAGTTGGCTTGTAGCAGATGTAAATTTTCTGCTTGGCCCTTCGCCAGCACAAGACACTCACTGCTTTCTGAGGATTGGAATGGATGATGCTCTTCTCCCACTCCCAGCTAACTGAAAATGTCCTTGACCCATTTTTCCAGTTCTGATTCAAAACTGTTGTGTTCTGACCAAACTTTTTTAGAATTGATGAACTCCAGAACTTAGTTGCATTCTAGTAGTAACCCCAGCTCTAGACAGTTGCAATGTCTCCTTCCTTCCAGTGGCTAATTTTATTCTGACCTGCCAGGATCTCTGTTCTCTGTTGGTCAGCTATTTTTTTTTAAATAATCTTGCAGTTGATCCAACATTGCTTTCATTGAATCAATGAACTATCTTAATCCTAGAAGCTCATACACCATTCAATCATTACTTCATCATGTGGGCATCCTTTTGGTTTCTGTTTTGGCTGGGTGAAAAATGCTCCTCTGATTTTTCCATGGTATTTCAAAGATGCCTTTCCCTTTAATTTTTAAAAATCACTTTAAGTTGCAATCTAGGAATGTTGCCATATTATTTTTATGAAGCTGAAAAACTAGTTTTTCCTAGTTTCTATGGACCTACAGAAAAAGGCAGAAAACTGCTTCTTTTTATTATGGTGTTATCATAAGAGAATAAAAAAGTTTGCATTAGGGTCAAAGGACATAATTTTGGAAGGGAGAGATAAAGGCAACATTTGGAAAGAAAAGAAAAGCCTGGGAAATTAGTGAACTGTCCTTAAAAAGGATAAGGCAGACACTGGTACACCAGGCCAATAAGAATAAGCCAGCCAACCAAGCCTGCTTCACTCCATGACTGCGAAGAGCAAGAAGGAGGGGAATGACCAATCAGGTCTTGTGCTGGCCATTATATGGATGGAGAACCAGCCCCATCATCATAGCCAAACCTGCTGCATCCCTGAGTGGAATTTCTGAAGTTAGCTTATGAAGCAGGAAGGAAAATTAGGGAGGCAAGCAGTAGTCTGCACTGAAGTGTTGCCCTTAGTGATGATAAATAGGTGCTAAAGTAGGCTGCACATTAGCCAATAATACAGAGTTTAAAGTATAAATAATGTTGAGGGTGCCTGTTTCTATACCTGATACCCATTTGGATATTTGATGTTCAACTGTCTAAGCAGAATAATCAGGGCTAAATTTATACTTATTTGGATTAGCTTCTTTCCCCCACAAGTAATGTTATTATGCTTAATCAATGTTGATGTCTCTAATCCAGAGTTGGTTATTTACCAAAAGATTTAGTTCAAAACCCTTTTCTAGAAATCAGCTTGTGGTCAGTGCTCTTTGCCTTTTCCTTGCAACATGCTTCATACTCATTATTTGCTACTTCGAGACTGTCTAGTCTCTATTGTCCTATAATGCAGGGGTATTGCACCAACCTTGTGCCTCAGCAGTAACCAGCCTGCATTGCAGCAATGATTTCTCTTCTATCAACTTTTTTTTCTTTTTTAAAAAAAATGTTTAAAAATTCATCCCAGTTCTGAAGAAAAAGAAACAGAGTCATTGGAAGGAATAGATTCTTCTCTAAAATCAGTTTTCTCTAATTTGAAATCCCAGCAATTTAACTCCAAGCACAGGAGAAGACTAATGAGTAAATAGATTTTAGCTATGATTGCAATTGTATGAAGTGCACTATCATGCTTCCAACATTGCAGACACATTTTATACCCACTAGCACAACCAAAACCTGAATTCCATCATATGCTGAATGGCTCCTTATTAAACACTGAACAAAAGGTGTGAATACAATCTTTATGTCTAAAATTACATACTTCACAATAGATCAAAGTCCTGATGACTATAAATATTCAATCAAACAAGGCCCAAGAATCTCACAGATGATAGCCACTTCCTCCCCCTCCCCAGACATTGTAGGTGGATACCTTTCTAAGATGGGAACCCCTCCATGCCCTCACAGGTATCAGCTACACATGCCAAGTCAGCTTATTACAACCTAACTTGAGGTTAAGCAGCTGCAGTAACCTGAGCTCAGGGTCACTGCAGATCCATTGAGCAAGTATTTTAGACCATAAAGGTAGAACCAGTACTAGACATTAGATATGCCTTTCCAGAGAGCAGATGCGATGGAATGTAGTCCGGATTCCCAGGAGGGAGGGAGTACATTCTAGAGGAGCAAGAGACAGTAAACTTTAGAAGCTTATGTGGGAAAAAAGAGTTCTTCCATAGTAACTCTCAGTGTATATGTTTAATGGTGCAAGTAGTCTACTTTAGTTTGATATGATTTTTGTCTACTGTATATGTGAGAATAAAGGAAATTGCTTAGAGGAACATCAGTGTGTCTGTCTTGTTGTTGTTTTTTTGAAGGCTGACATCAGCCCATCTCACATTTCCTGTCATAGTTCCTTCTACTATCACTACCATGATATTACTTCCTGTCCATCACTCCCCTTTACCAAGTTTGCCAATCCCTGCCATTTCTCCTCTAGGGTATCACGTCCAATACCCCATTTATTAACTATTGTAGTTATTCTGATCACATCCAACACCCATATATTAACTAGCATGCTCTGAACTCACCCGCCAGACTCCTTAATCCACTTTTACTTCTGCCTTCAGTGGTTCCTCACATCCTAACAACCCACCTCCATAATTACTGCAACAGATACAGGTACATATAATCACACGGATTCTATGCCAGCTCTCACTGAGTCTAATCAAGGCACAGAAACAATCATCTCAATATTAGTTACAAACTGGGGTCATCTGAAAAGGATATCATTGCTTCCTCCCTGCCCCTCAGTTCTTATACCTCAGAAGAAAAATAAATGCTCTCCAATTCAATTGCCAACAATCTGGAAATGACATGTGTCAGAGTATTTCTAAATTACAAAATGAAAATCCTATCTTTTTAGTCAGATTCTTCTGCCACAGATGGGCACAACATTTATAGACTACTTTGGGGTGAGGGAGGCAGCTAATACTCTACTTCCTTGAATCCCCATGTGACAACATATGGGGGACAAGATGGCTGTTTCCCAAGGATGATGAACTCCAAAGAAGCTGTAGGGTCCAGGCCTTCTTACCTGTCCCTATGAAGCTTCCTCATGATTCATAGTCATCCTGGGATTTCAACACATTGCACTGTCACCACTAAGATTTCCCTCCATTTTAAAGGTAAAGGAATTGGAAAGAACAGACTTCCTCCCTTCCCATAAATCCAATAAACCTTTTTTTTTTTTACTGAATGTTCTGCAAAGACTGTTTTGTTTACCTTACTAAAATTAATTCTTGTGGATTAATTATAGCAGATCAGTGTGTATCCTTTCTGTAACAGAAGCTGCAGTTACTGGAATGTTTGCTGCCTGACTGAGTTTTCCACTGTGTGGAAAATTTGCTAATAAAACTCTTTCAGCCCTAGGGCTGAAAAGAGTAGTCTGAATCTTGAGGAGTTTGTCTACAATGTCAGAGCTCTCTTTTTCTCTTTTTGTATTCCACCTATGGAAAAGGTGTACCCTGCTGACTCTGGATACAAGTGAGTAAATTGACTGAGAATATGCTTTATTTGAATCTGACCATTATAGCTCCATGACACTTCAAAACATTATTTTTGTCTTGAAAGATCCAGCAGTGATCTCCGCTCATGGGAAACAGTAAAATAATTCAATTTCAGTAGGCTATCTTTTATTTCTTTTTGTAAAAATCATTTGCGCTTTTCCCCAAATGTTAGGCCATCCCTATTTTCTTTCATTAAAGTCATTGTCCACTGTAGCACACTCTTTCTCCTGCTGTGAAAAGTTACAGTATGTGCAGGTGCTGTCTTAAACCTAGATAGCTTGTGTGAAAATCAATTTAAATGGCCTGATTGGCTTTATAGGCATGATTTCCAAACTCTCTCAGTCTGCTTTTAGAAATATGTCAAACTCTTTTCATAAATACCCCAAACTCCAAAAGAGGAAAATGGATTTATTGGGATGAATCTGCTAAGACTTTTGATGAGATTTTTCATCTGCTTATGAATGAAATCCCACCACATCACTAGTAATGTTCATTTAAGCTTTGCATAGGTCTTTCCAGTTCCTTGAATATTTTTATTGGAGTTACTCTGGTAATCCAGACAGCATACAATTTGATAAATAAGATAAATCATCACACTCCAAGAATGAGGGTGCAGATTTCATAGGAAAGTCTTTGACAAACCCATTATTATTAGGTCTTTAAACGACTAGTATTCCTCTGAGACAATTTGATGTTGAAATGCCTTTCACAGTAATATTGCTGTTAAACATCACAGGAGTACCAAGTACAGTGGGTAGTTGGCGAGATAAGTAGTGATACAGATTGCAAAATGAGACAGCTGGACTATTCTGGTGATGAGATTTTGCAAAAGATTAGAACAGTAACCTCATGTTGCGTAAGCCAATTATTAATTAACACAGAAGAGAAGGACACTCTAGCTTTTTAGCATGCTTTCCTATTTATTGATATCTGCTAGTTTCAGCATTTATTGTTTCTAGGCCTCCTCAGTTTTGATAGCCCATTTTGGCAATAGGTAACCTGAAATAGATGATTTACTAATAGCGAATTATTTATATTTTATTGTGGTGATGCTGACATTTGCAGCAAACCTGTTTCGACTTGAATAGTCTTGCATTTTTAATAGCCTTATTATATACTGTAGATAAGGGAACCTATTCCAGAAGAGGGAGCTGGAGTGCAATTTCATTTGGTCCTCTATATTTTGAGAGAATATGTACTAGAACTGAATCTAAGATGTGGATTTTCATGAACAAGACAGTCCCTTTTGCCAACTTTTCAGAACAAAGTTACAAAAATGGACAAAAGAATTTACTTCTTGAGGAAGCATTGGTGCTTTCCCCAATAGACTTAATGTGCTTATAATGAACTTTGACAGAGTTATCCAATCATTTGATTAGCTAGTTATTTGATTATTTTGCATCAAGTTAGCTTCTTCTGGGGATGTAAATATGTAGATAAATATAAGTCAAGATTAATAATTACATCAAAACATGTATTTTTATGGCAAGAAGAGAAGGTTTGGCTTCATTCAGAATGTTTCATGCAACTTATGAATCATCCTTCCCCCACGAAATCAGATTGGTCGCATATCTTTTATTTTCTGAAAGGACCTCAAGACTGTTTGTGTGATCAGGTCCAGGACTTCTATGGAATTGGAGACTTGAATAGCTCCATTATTGAAGGGACCATTTCTTATTCTCTCTTGTGGTTTGTATATTGGGTTTTTAGGATATTTATTACTATGTCATGCATTATTCATGAGAAAAGATGCATTCTGGCACAATTCAAAGTGCTGACGATTACCTAAATAGCAGATGCATCAGCCATTGTATTGCCAGAACTGAAATGATCTGTCTGGTTAGAACACCTGGAAAGGCCTACTGTCAGTTGTTCTCACAGACAGACAACTGTTCTTTTCAATAGTTGCCCCTATATTGCTATTATTAACTGGTCAGGTATCTTGACTGCCATGATTATTTATTTTGGATTTTTTTAAAATTATTTTTTATTGTTTTAAAATGTTTTTTGTTTTAATTTTGATATATTAACACCAAGAGTCATTGATTGAGATGAGCGGCTATAGAAACTGAATAAATATGTTGGAACATGCTGTGGGAAATCACCCCCCCCCTGAGAAAAATATTTGGGAGAATATTAAAAAGGCAGAATATTATATTTTCCAAAAGGATCATAAAGGCAGAGAAACAGGCCCAGTTTTTCTTAATAGCCCCAGTAGAAACTCAGGAAACCACCTTTTAGAAATGCAGATTTGATAATCCCATTCAGCCCCATTCATGAGCAAATACCACCAGGCAGAAGCCCATTCAAGACAAAATATTTTGAAACTCCCTATAGCAAAACTGACAGCTAACAATAAGCAGAGTGATAGAATAAGAACCAGCAACCCCTCAACCAAAAAAAAAATCCAACACAGGAAGAAAACCATCAGACACAGCCCCAGAGAAACAGGATAGGACCTTTAGGACAAAGGTCCCCAACCTTTTGGGCACCAGGGACCAGTTACGTGGAGAGAGATTTTTCTGCGGACCGGAGGGGCCGTGGTTTTGTGTGCTGACTGCATCCCACATATGGGGCTCTGCTTGTTTGTGCGGCCCAGTTGCTGGCATGCCGTGGCCCGGTACTGGTCTATGGATCGGGGGTTGGGGATCCCTGCTTTAGCACATAATAGGATTAACCCACCAATATCAAAAAGGCACACTGAACCTCAGGTCAAAGTTCATGCCACAGGAACAGGAACTCCAAACACAAAAGCCCAAGAAGATGTAAAAACCCACCACTCCCAGCAACATGTGGTCAGCTGCTCCACAGCCTCATGTCTTGTGATTCTGCTATTCAATAAACTATAAGCTTCTTTCTAAAGCAGTCTCCATTCTGTTTATTCCCGGCTTGGACTGGACCCTGATGAAGATTTTTCTTTCAACGCTTCAGATACATGAATACCACATATACTCTCTCTCTCTCTCTCTCTCTCTCTCTCTCTCTCTCTCTCTCTCTCTCTCTCTCTCTCTCTCTCTCTCTCTCTCTCTCTCTCTCTCTCTCACACACACACACACACACACACACACACACACACACGTATATTTGTAAATAAAACAATAAGTTATACAAAAGCAATTTAAGAATTATAATCTCTTGCAGACCCCTGTCAAACCTGAGAAAAATGTAGTACAATACTGACAATGTCTTTACCCTAAAGCCAATGGTTAATGCTGAGCCTGAGCCATTGAACATTGTAAAAATAACATAAAAATAACATCATCCCTAGATTACAAAAGTAACTATGAATTTGAGACAGCAACTATGCTATATTCCAGAATTATGTAAGCCATTCTAACCTTAAAGAAAGAAAAAATAAATTGAGCCAGTCAAATTTATTTATAGACCTTTTTTTTTCAATCACTTCACTCCAAGTGAAGAACTTAGTCATTTTTGATACGATTGTGGCTGTAACCATGGTGAACTCTGTCACATTAATAGTACTAGCTCAGAATAAACGATTAGCAAACACAATAGGGTATGGAACCCAAAATGATGCATTAGAGACCAATCTTTGTGAAAGGTTTACAAGTGCATCTTGAGCTCCCATTTTTCTGCAGATGACTTAAATGCTTCTCTTTATCCTCCAAATATGCTAGGTAAACAAAGCACTCATAAACTCAATTTTTAATAGCAAGCTGCTCTTTGGGTATGTTCTTTAGGCAGAAGAAAAAGATGGTATCTCTACATCCATTTTATCTACTTTTCATTTCCCAGAAAAAAAGGAGATAATGTGTGAATTGAGCTGTACTGCACACAGTTTTATTGATTTCATTAGGGTGTTATCATTATTTTCTCTTATATTGTCTGGGCTTGTGTTGGATCCAGAGTTCAGAGCACTCAGGAAGACTTACATTTTCTTTCTAGCTTAGGGTATACATGAGGCACTATTAAAGCTGGCCTTGGAAGCCATCATTGTATTGAGGTTTGCCTTAATTTAGATATTGATGCATTCAGTCCCAAGGCTGAAAGTAGATTTGAATCTGGATCAATCCTGATCTAAGACTTTCACTGCTATACTATGCTGGCTCTCCTCATTCCATATTTGGAGGGGGAATAATTCAAATCTGTGCAAAATTTCTCACAACTTTTTCAGTAACAGAAACTTAAAAGATGGTGCCACTAAACAGGCTTTTTTAACATTGTAAACTGGTGAACTGCAGAATGTTAGGTCTTCTACAAGCTTGCTCAGAAACCCAGCGGGTATAAACAAGGAACTAAATAGTCTCTCCTTCTAGAAGAACAGTATAACAATATCTGGAATATTTCCATACTTCCTTCCTGTACTTTTGCCCGTGTTTCTATTCCTCAACTTCTTGTAGCTTGTAACTTGCTGGTATGAATCCATCTAAGCTCTGTTTTTATTTACTTGCTATGCCAGAATTACAAATGGGTACATTACTTCTCATTTTGTGATACTGACCTCGTCTCCTCTGTAAAAAGCCCAAATGTATCATTATTCTACTTTGGAAGAAGAAAAAAAAGATTGTCTCAGTTCCATGAGCTCTGTTCTTGAGCTGCTGCAAAGGTCAGCTCAGCCTGGTTACCATTATTTTCTACTTCTCCTTTGCTGTGATGAATGCAAATACCACTTGGAAACTGAAGATGAAAACTCACCCCCTTTGTTTTTTTTCTCCTGGACTTACATAGCCATACTTACATTTTATCAGAGGCCAAATATGTTACCCTCATAACAAGACAAGGCTTATAAAAAGTCTTAAAATCTTCCTTGTTCTTTAAATTCTCTGATGTGGACACAATACAGTGCTTAAACTAAAATAGTTCTACAGCAAGTTGATTTCTACTGTATTTTCCCACCGTGGTGTTTAAAGGGAAAAGGTAAAGGTGTCCCCAATTGTTTCTGATTCGGGGGGGGGGCGGTACTCATCTCCATTTCTTAGCTGAGGGAGCCAGCATTGTCTGAAGACATTTCTGTGGTTATGTGGTCATGTGGCCAACTTGACTATAGGCCGAGGGTCACAGAACGCTGTTAACTTCCCATTGAAGTAGCACCTCTTTATCTACTCACATTTGAACACTTTCAAACTGCCAGGTGGGCAGGAGCTAGGCCAAGTAACAGGAGCTTTCACGGTGCTCAAGTCTCTAATCCCGGGTGTCAGCTTTCCAGCTGACAAGCTCAGTGTCTTTAACCGTTGAGCCATCATGCCCCCCACCTTGGTGTTTATAAGGACTTAGTTAGGTGGATAAAGACACATATTAAAATCCAAACTTCCAAAGAACATCATATATTCTTCATGATGTTCTTATATTCATGCTATTGACTATAACACAATTAGCAATTCATTACATAATTATCAAGAAAAAAATCTCTATTTTATAAGGACCTTTGAAGACGTGATGGTTTTCTTTGGCTACAAAGAGATTAGAACTATATGGCTGGATGGAGGATTGACTTTTGGGTGGTCAAGAGATCCTTCAATTCTAGAAGCACCAATTGATTTGCTACTGCCTAATATCCTAAAGGATTAATTTTGTCAGGCACTTAAAAAAAGTGCTGTTTTTTTAAAATGACTGACTAGTTAGATCTCATTATCTGAGAAAAGTAGAAAACAATTTATTTGTGATTGACTGCAGGGTCAAATGAAAAGAAAACCCAAAGAGGAAAGAGGCTTTTATTTCAAGCTGGAATTGTCTGGGGGAAAAAAGAGAAAGAGACTAATTTCTTAGAATGGTAGAATAATAGAATTTAAGGATGGAAGGGACCTTGAAATAATTTAGTCATTCTCCTGCCAAAGCAAGAATCAACAGGATTCCTCTTGCCTTTAAATAAATTGCAAACTCCTTTAAAACTCTGACAACATTAAAAGAAATATACTTTTAAGCTTTTTCTGAATCTCAACATGAGACGGGGAAACCCCCCCTCCCAAGAATATCCATATTCACTTAGGCCCTCAATTGATGACTCTGCTAACCAAAAATCAAGGCAATGGCACAAAAGATAATATTAAGATTGTATGAAAAGCAATACTAAGGAATACACATTCTTTCCCTTTTCTTTAGACATTCCTTGTATTTTTACCTTCATGATTAAACTCTGGAATACTTCCCAAGAACTCAGCTTGGGAAGCAGTTATTGAGTATTTAACAGTACTGTCTCATGTAGGAGTTGCAGTTCAGCAGTGCCTGGAAGTATTCCACTTCTCATCCTGCATTATGCCAGCTGCCTGCATGCTGTGGTTGTGATGCTGATTGTTTTATCATGTCATGCCTCTTATTTATTCTTTTGTAAAAGGTTCGGACAGCTCTGCAAGCTATTTAGCTTCCTTGGTAGTTTGGCCTAAAATTACTCCAGCTTTTGTAATCTCTGTTCTACATTTAGCAGCTAGGAAAAGATATTGTTATATTCTCCTGTGTGAAATCTCCCTCATCCCTCCTTAAAGAAATTTGTGTAATAGTCATAGACTTGTGCTTTGTATAATTCTAGGGGATACAGTTATTTTCTTCCTGTTAACACACTGCAGCTTGACTTTTCCTAATCTGTTGAATGCCTCAAGTTGTACATTAAAAATAAATATTTGGGCTGCTCCTGATCTTCCTATTCCTCTTTCTCATCTTTAATTGTTTTAGAGTATAATAGCAAAAGGCAATGATATATTGGAGCTATATATCTGTTTCTTTTTAAGTGACCTTAAACATTTGCTTGGGTAACTTCCAAAGAAAACCAATATATTAAGGGTTGCTACAATAGACACTGTAAGGCTTTATGTTCTTTCATTTGGGTTTATGTACTGGATGTCTTCTTCAGGATACCTGCAGTTTACCTATTGATTTCAAATACCAGCTGTTGTGATGGTAAATTGATTTGAACTTCACCAAGGGTTTTGTGATATTCTAATCTGTTGACATTTTTCTCTTCCTCTCTGTAGTCTCTTATAGATTCCATATTGGACCAATACAATGAATTCAATGGCAATCCATATTGGAAGCAAATGGAATCACTAGGTAGGACCAATTTCCATTTCTTTAAGCATTGGTATCTTTTCCCAGGATTACATGACTGCTCTCTGCACAACCCTGAGAAAGGATTCATTTGGTTCAAGAAGCTATAGAGATGTTGAATGCATACTCTGAAAGACTTCTTTGCTTTCCAATCTGAAAAGATGCACAACCTACTTTATATATATATATATTATTCTTTCAGATGTTGCAGAATTTTATCTCAAAACCAATCATAGAATTTGGCATGCGACAAACCCAAATGTCAGCCATTAGCATCATATTTGCAGTAAAGCTGAATGCCATTACAATTCATTGTGTAATTGGAGAGATCAAATTCAGCTCCCTCCTCAGCCATAAAGTTCAATGGATGACCTTCAGCCAACTTCATCCCTCAAAGAAAAAAAATAAGAAAGTCCTGGTTTTGTAGCTAGTTGCTATGGAGTCAAAGTCCATGAATCCAGGTTTTAATTAAAATAAATAAATAAATTAACTAGGACAAGCATGAATGGATCACTGGAAGGCTCCTAGTAAATGTCGTATAATGGGGAAAAAATCAGATAGAGTTGAGACAGAGAACCATGAGTTGAAATTTCTGGACAAAGATATGAAGTTTTGGGGAGCCTAGAAGAAGTTTCTTATCTGCTATCCTAAAAAGGGTAACTTGGAAGAAGCAAATAATATGGATTAGTACCCTGTACAATCTTTTAAGCACATTTGATAATAGTCATATAGGATATGATAAGATAGATAGATAGATAGATAGATAGATAGATAGATAGATAGATAGATAGATAGATAGATAATGATCTTCCCTGGAGTTTGTTTTCCATTTTGGTTGATGCTTGGTAGAATACTGTTAGGCATCTAGCAGAATTTGAAATAACTCTCTTCCAGATGACATTTTTTAAAGACAACTTTTCTCATCTAGCAAATGATTTACAATTTATCCAGGTTAAAGTACAGCTAAATGAATATGGAGTGGTCAGAATTTGCAATGTAACCACTGCTTACAGTATCATCAATCAGTTATTCACGTCCACTAAAGTGAAAGTTTATTTTACTTTAGTAGGTTTTTTTAAAACCTGTCATGATGGATGAGACATTGTCAAGATTTGTTAGCAGTAGGACTTACCATACAGTGATGGATATGCTATTTGTCTGATTTCTAACCACACATGTACAGATCTGTATTATGAAAAACAAATATTTCATTCAGAAGGAGAATAGCTGTAATGTGTGTGCATACTGTGATAATTCCATGGTACCTTTTGCAGTATAAACTCTGTGTCATGGTTCCGATAGATGAAACCAGTTAAAAGAACTTCAAGGCAAAATTTCTTCCTTAAAGAACATTTTATTAGGAAACAAAGTATTGGCACTTACATAGTTGAACCCAAGAATGAGATTCCCTCCTCCCAGATACAAAGTAACAAATTGCAATTCCCACCACACAAGAGCTATCATAAATCACATTCCCCGATTAGCACAAAACACGGGCTTTTCTCTCCAGCCTCTCAGCCTGCCAAAAGCTTATCAGAACATGCCCTTTTATGGTCATCAAGTTGTTGCCCTGGTAGCCCAGATCCCCATATTTGCTCTAACATATTTGTGTTCAATTCAATTTGGTCTTCTTCCTCGGGTTTCTTCTGGTCTAAGTAAAAAGTCATGTCCAATTTTATGGTTGTTATTTGGTTGTCTAGGTTTTCAGTAGGTTGTACTTGTTGATCTTTAACACTCTCCATCTTGATATTTCTTTCTTCCGCTTCTGTTGTTTTTTGGGTTTAGATTCTTTAGTTACAGTCAGGTTTTGGATATCTGGATTTTCAGTACATTGTATTTGTTGTTCTTTAAAGTCCTCTGTCTTGGTGTTGATTTCTTCCGCTTCTGTTGTTTTTTGGATTGTAAGTTCTTTGGTTGTAATCAGGGTTTTGCTTTGTAGATTTAAGCAGGTGCCTTTGTCTTTCAGTCTAGCTTTAATTATCTTGGTGGCTTTAAGAATTTTTTCAAGTATAAGTTTATGATTAAGTGAAGTTTGCTGCTGGTCTTCCTTCTTTTCTAATGTGGTTATACTGTAGATAGTCCTTTAGTGAAGGGTATTTATTAAACAAAAGTCAGTAAGCATTCACCTCCAGAATCCTAAAAAGCAATTTCACTGCCCAGCTGTTCTCTCAGCTTTTAATCTCTTTTAGATAATACCAAGGACAGGTCTGGGCTATAGGCAGGTCTTTTTGTCGAGAATATTCACTTGCTGTACCATGTTTCGCCACAGGATGTCCTCATTAGCATTTAAAATCTTTCAAGTCCCTGGCTAGGTTTTTATCCAGTTTAGGTTTTTTCCTCTTTTTTAGAAGTAAATAGAGTAGCAAATTCCTGTAAAAGTAAGAACTTTTTGAGTCCCAAAAGATCAAAAAGAAGCAAATCCAATTATTTAGTTGTTCTTTTCAAGGCTTTATGTTCCCTAAGTAGTAAACACCACCATTTTAGAGGGTGGGAGGAAAACGTTCCCTTCCCTCTCTCCTCACAGGGGGAAGAAATTTCCAAAGGCTTTTTACAGGAAAAATACTTGGGGTAAAAAGAAGGTAGATCTCACCCAATTCCTCCGCAGTGCTTTCAAGGTGCTTGTTAGTAATTTTGGCCTCAGTTGGTAGCGGCTTGGTGATGGGCCATATTAATGGCTGATCTTTTCCCTGTCAGTTAGAAGAGTTGCCCGGGATCAAATGGAAAGGCTGCCACCCTTCCGCGATCACTCAGGAGTCCTCTTCATGCTCATCGCCCCTCCAGGATGACTTCTGACCCTTTTCAGGGTCCCCCGGTGGGAGAAAACTGGACGGCAGAGGGAGCAATCGCTCTGAATGTCCGCCAGAGCTGCGACTGCAAACTGGAAGCCAGTTGTCAGAGTGATGATATCCATTGTCACAGTGTTGATACTCTGCTTCTACTGCCTTCAGAGGTTGGGCCACAGAGTGATGGTCCATCTACATAAATACTTACTCTGATTATTTGTATGGCATTGCACTATACGTATACAGAGAAATTATGGTTGTTTGCTTCAGTAAACCCATTTTAAACACATAAATAGGCACAGATGGAGAGATTCTAACTTAAATAAACTGAACCCTAATTAATAACATGAGTTGTAGTATCAGAGCTTTATAAAGACTAAGAATTTCCTCTTCTGATTTTGTCCCCTTTCTTTAAAAAATGTAGTTCCTCCAAATGTATTTTTAACTCTCATCTGCATAGAAACATATGTGTATATTTATTTAAATATATTTCTCAAAGAAAACTTAATGAACCCATTTTGAGCAAAAATTCTTTTAGAACACTCAAGAATTATGAAAGTCAATGATATTATAATGACTATATTAGATCAAGATATACTAATCACTTGATTTTTTTATTCAGTTTCCTAACCAATGCTTGATAACAATAATCTTTATGAGGGCAAGTAGTCTCTTTATTAATGTTAATATTGTATATCTGGGAGAAGTCAAGGTAAGAGGGCTGAGTAGTCCCACTCCCATGATGTGTAAATATCAATAGTAAAATCTCATTCAAATAATTTTAGCTCTTGAGACCTTCCTAAATACATTCTCATAGTTTTCTTGACCCTGGCATGGAAATGGCTTAATACTATTTTTTCGAAGAAGTTGGGTTGATTTCCCAGACTAGCCCCTAGACTTGGAAATTTATAATGGTCTCTCATCCAAAACCCAACCAGATTTCAACTTTTAAAGATTCAGTCCAGGTTGAAGTTGGTTTCATGATATAATCTAAAAGTTGAGTCATGGCAACCGGACTTATTCCTTTGAGATGTTTCACTGGTTTTCCATACAGCTTCATCAGTCAGTGCAAGTTAATTAGGCAGAGAGTTGTTGGAATGTACCAACTCTTCCTAGACCAACCTCAGGGGTTTCCTCCCCAAAGTATGTTGCAATATGTCAGGTAACTTTAACTGGATCATTGAGAATCTTCATTGACATATTCCATGATGTAGCTGACCATTCATGTGCTATTACTGTACATATCTTTACATGGGTGGATTTCTTGATCATCCCCGAAGATGAACATATAGAAATCTATAGCAGATAATATATTTTTTGCCAATCTGCTGACCAGGGAAATAAATGGAAAAATGGAAAAATATAAGAGGGCTCCTGCTTGCAAGTTGCCAGTCTCTGGTGGAAGATATAATTGCAACTGTGCTTTATGTCTCATTCTTTATTCTGTATTCTATATGATTTTCAGTAACTGCCTTATAATTTTCTATAACTCCCAGCTGATCAGCAAGTTGGTAGGTGTCCAACAGTTTCCTATAGGATTGTTAGGTTTTTTTTTAAAAAAACTTGTGTTTCCTCCTTAGTGTTCTGTTCAATAACTTGACTTTCACTGCCTCTAACTTCTTAGTCCAACAACTAATGAATGAATTCTTCCATATTAGCCTTTTCAATTACTGAAAGATGATTTTAATAGTTTTCTCGAATATTTCATCAAGACCAAGCCTCTGATATTTTTCACTTTCTAGTCTCACAGCAGCTCTGAATTATTATAGTGTTCGAAGCCACCTGGATGCGCTAGTGTGCCTTTGCTTAAGTCTGCATGCTACTGTGCTTAAAACACTTGCATAGTTCCCTTTGGATATTACAATGACCGTGCAAGACCTACAAGTGCAAAGTCCTTGTGTGTTTGAGAGGCTGTAAATGTTTTCGCATCAGAAACTGCTCTCAGTTGCAAACTGTTCCCCTCCTTTTCTTTTAGCAACATCTTGTGAAAAATGAAAACTGTCAGCTTTATCTAGCCTTCATTTTGCTTTCCCTAAACCACAATATCCTTCCATGTCAGAACTAGATTAAAAATAGGCTGAGATTGATATAATAACAATTCTACAAACAAAAGTCTGAATCTAGCTAGATGAACTAAATCTAGCTTTGACTTGTTTACAACAGAATGAATGATCCAGGAAAAAAGCGACTTATTTTTCTCTCTCAGCAGTCTCCTTTTCTCCAATACACCTTTATTTCTAATGAGTAACCTGCATGCATTACTGTGAGGGTCTGGCCTCCCAATAATGTGAGAACATTCAAAGGAGAATTCTAGTCTCTTAGACTCATTTGCCTATGGAATTAATTGGCCCTTGCTTGAAGAATTGGTTGGATTTATGTATTATTAACTTGCTTTTCTGTTTGTGTAAAAATTCAAGGTAGCTGTTCTGTCCCCGTTCCGACCCACACACCCAAACAGCCAGCCGAGGGTTAAAGACTTCTCCAGACACCACTTCACAGATAGGAAACTTGGCAGCAGCTCCGTAGCTGCCTGCCAAGACCTTTTACTCCCAAACACACAGAAACAAAAACAATACACACAGTTTAAAGCCACAGCAAACTACTTTGCCAGAGATTCAGCTTTTGTCCGTCACAGAGGTCCAAATGGCCACCACCACCCTTTTATAGCCTGTGGGGTGTGGTATAGTGACTCAGCTTAATCTCTGGCACGTCTCTTTTTCTGCTGCGCATGCTTGTCGCTCCTACGCTGGCGTGGATCCAGCCACAACTTCTCTTCCTCATTATCCGACACACCTGGCTCCTGGCCAATCTCAGAAACACCTGGCTCCTGGCCAATCTCAGAAACACCCGGCTCCTGGTCAATCTCTTCTCCGTCGGGAGACACCTGAGGCATTGCCAAAGAGAAGGGTCCTGGAGAGGGAGGCCTAGCCATCTCCTCTCCTTCATGTTCGGAGCCTTCTTCCTCCGATAAGAGGAGCTCACAAGACGGAGCCACAACAGTAGCTTGACATCAACATCTGGATAACAAGATTAGAATCTAATGTTCTAATAATATGATTAAGTAATATTTCCAGATATAGTGGTTGTTATGATGGGTCCTTGGTGCTCTCTGACCTTGGCTGTTTTCTTGCAGATGTTTTATTACCCAACTAGGTAACATCATCAGTGCTGTTAGGGAGTGAGGTTTGCTCTCAGTTTATATCCTAGTGGCTTGTCCTGTCAGTGTTGGTGGAGTATTTTAGAGGTTCTTTTGTTGGGCTGTTTACTCTTAGCTGCTTTGGCAGTTGCTTGATTGGACTACTGTTTGCTTCTTGATTATTGGTCTGATGTTAATCTTGGAGTTAATCTATGCTCATCTGGGAGATGTTTTGGTTGTTTTGTTGTTAAAATAGTGGTTGTTAAACTATCCAAGCAACAAAGTGTGAATAATAAGTTATTACAATAGTCTATAGCAAGGGGTCAGTAAGATAATAATAATAATAATAATAATAATAATAATAATAATAATAATAATAATAATAATAATAATAATAATAATAATAATAATAATAAGAAGAAGAAGAAGAAGAAGAAGAAGAAGAAGAAGTGGCAGTCTAACTCTCTGGCTGACTGTGTGAGAAACTATAATAATAAGAATTATAGTTTATATTGGAGTGTATAGTGTATATAGGCGGTGGTGACCCTTTGAGAGCTGTATGCAACGAAATTTCAATTTAATGTATGCCAATTAGTGTACATTCAAAATGACAATAAAGTTATTATTCTACTCTACTCTACTCTACTCTACTCTACTCTACTCTACTCTACTCTACTCTACTCTACTCTACTCTACTCTACTCTACTCTACTCTACTCTATTCTTGGATAAAAATGCAAATTCCAAGCTAAAAATCTGGCTGACTATGCAACCAATCGTAATCATAGTAAAAGTTTACTTAACTTTCATGATCATTCCTTCTTCAGGAACTTATCTGGCCAGATTTATACATTATTCTTGCACCGATTGGCTGCCATCCCATAATTGTTTCTGTGTCATTCTGAAACATGAACTATGCATGCATTTTCTATTCATATTGTTGGATTCAAAGATACATGGTGAGATTCATACCAGTGCCTCATCATCTGGTGGGGAAGATATTTTATTACAAACTTTGTCAAGAATGGAGACTGATACGATATCAGGAAAGACATGACTATAAACATGGGATCCTAGCAATAGAGCTACTGGCAAAAAGAAGAGTTCTTTACTGCAAATGCTGTTTTCTCTTTTTTTAAAGCCACAGGCATTATTTATTTATGAGATTTATAAGGTCACCCACTCAAATTGTGAGTCTCTGGGTAGTATACAGCCTAAAAAACAAACAGCAAAATACCAACAAATGAAAAAAACAACAACCTCCAAATCATGTAGTATTAAACATATAAAAGGTGGTGCCATTTAAGGTGAAAAGTTATGTGCCCACTGGCTCTTGTCTCAAACTGGTGTCTAATTGATAGTATAGTTGCCTATTTCATTTATTTAAATATAACAGGTCAACTGATAGATAGATAAACTTTATTGTCATTTTTTTTACTGTGAGCACAACGGCACACGTTAAAAATGAAATTTATTTGCTTGCTCTCAAAGTGCACACATACATAACATTCATTTAAACTTACTATATACAACATATGTATAGACCTACACCCTTACATATAAGTAACATATACAGTAAATGGTGAATAAGCAATGTTAGGATCTGTCATAAATCAGAGGAATATTTACTGATTCAGGAAAAGGCTTCTATAGATTAAGAGACAAGCAAAAAGAAGTTAGATCCATTTCATAGCTAAATCTGAGGTTTATCCAATATTAATACAAAATGTCCACTTAAATGTAGTTTTTTCAATGAAGTCAGGCACCATGCCTAATATACTTGCAAGTAATTGCAGACTCATTAACTATAATTAGACATAAATAATATTTTTGAAGGGTACAGGGCAAATGCTGGCTGATGCTAAAGAGAGTTGGAAGAAAGTTTCCCTCTTTTTATCTTTATTTGGTAGGCTTCTAGATTTAACAGTCATACAAAGTTCATATCATTATTCACTGTGTTTTTCCCTAAATAACTGACTGGAAAGGAAATTTAAAAATGGAAGAAGTTGTATAGAAATGTCAGATACAGTGTGTAATAATAATAATAATTTGAGGAATCTCCTTGCCTTCTCACCTCCTCCCTCCGCCTGCCGTTTGTTGATTTTCAGAATAAACAACTTTTGCAAGCCAAAATTTGAGGGACAATGACTGAGGGTGAATGACTGAGTGAGGATTGTTCAATTAGGCCTAAGTTGTGGAAATGAGTTCCTAATATAAATGCAAAGAATTTATGTGCATTTGCTTTACCAAAATGGCCTCAGGTTTTTACACTTGGAATTGATTTTATTTAAAACATTGCCTGAAGCAATTGCTCAATGAGTTGTTTTCTCCCTGAAGGTCTCTTTCTACCATTTCACAGCCCCCAGCCATTCTTCTAGTAAAGAATATAAATCCTCCTTTTTACCTTTCTGTGGCCTCTCAAGGACTAACAACCCTATAAATCTGTATAGGATAAAAGTACCAACAGTTGATGTATATAATTTGGAACCTGATTTTTTTTCTTGGAGTAAAAACAAACCTACAAACCCATAATGGTGGGAAAATAAGTTATTGTTCTTGTTTTTTCCCAGAGATTTTAAAGAAAATTGCAAAGAGTAGAATAAACTGAGCTCTCAACAAGAGAAGCTTTTTTTTTCTTGAAAACAGATTTCCACATTATCCCTGAATGTTGGAAGACCTTGTTTGATAGAGGCTAGGATTGCTAAAAGTAATCTCAGAAAATGAGCAAGCATCCTCCTCCTTTAGCATTTCCTGTGGGGGGCCCTGCCAGAAATGCCTGCTCTCGTATGCCTTGTTATACAGTACTGTAGAAAGCTATTGCAGATCCTTTGCAATTCACTTAAAGGCATTAGTTGACTGTGAAACCAAGGTTCATTAGAGAACCCCATTTACAGAAATGGGCAACACAAGACCATTATATATAAATTACTGCAAGGCACTCATCGAGTCTCTGTAAGGATACAGTGATTTGTCACACTCTTTCTGAAAACATTTGTATCACATTCTTTAGTTCTATTAAACAAACTACAAAGTGTGCCTATCTTAAGGCACAGAAAAGAGAGACAAAAAAACCCCTTTTCTTTTTCATGTAAGTTTCCTTGAAGGGTAGAAGTGACTAGATAGAGTGGCAATTCTGTTTGTGTAAAATGATTCACACATTTTTTCTCTATGTGTATTGTTAGAAGTAAAATCTTCATCCTGGTTCATCCAAGCCGGGAACAAATAAGCAACATGGCGACTGCTTTGGGAAGATGATTAAGTTTATTGAAGAAGCAGAAAGATAGTTCTTCAGGAAAGAGCAGAGGAGAGAGAAGGGCTGAGCACATGGGCAGTAGATTTTTATACCCTCTCTAGCCTTTTGTTTGGAAGTTTCCTGTTCCTGTGGTATGAACTTTGAACTGACTCTGAGTGCTTTTCTAGGCCTTAGTATCTGTGGTTTAGTCCTATTATGTCCCAAAAGTCATCTCCTGCTTCCCTGGGGCTGGGCTTAATGACTCTTAAGAGTTTCTTTGTCTTCTTGAGTTCCCTGGCTCCAATCTTCCTGATGGTTTTACATCTGCATTTGTATAGGGCTGGCTACTGATTGGGTCAGAGAGATAGATTTGGGGCCAGGTTTGGTTTCTGCTTTTCAAAAAATGCTTTTAAAAATCCTTTTGGTGAAAAATATATTTTCCTGCCCTTTTAATATTTCCTTCTCTGGGCTAACTTCCCTCAGTATATACATGCAATAGATAGGAACACACACACACACAGAGAGAGAGAGAGAGAGAGAGGGGGGGGGAGATACCAAGTTAGTGATCATAAAGTTCAGTCCATCTTAGGCACAAAGCCAGCTAGATGATCTTGGGTCAGTCACTGTTTTTCAGCTGCATGAAGCAATGGCCAAGCACTTCCAAAAACATTGCTATGACAATTTCAAGGACTTGTCTAAGTCAGTAGATTTACTTGGAAGTGAGCTCCCTCTCCCTCTCATTTCTTTCTATGAAGAAAGGCCTAATTGATGGCAGAATAAAATCCAGATTCAATCTTGTCCTAAGTTGTATAATATCAATGAATGTTTTTGGATTTAAGCCTTCAAGTATCCCCACTCTTTTGAAAGTTGAGTGAGGCTGTTCTTTCTTTCTTTGGGTACAGGCTTGAAAACTTTCCTATTAATCTTTCCATTTTAGGGAGCTCTACTAGACAGAAGACATCTAGCCTTCAGAAATCTGGATGAATGCTAAGTGGTAGTAAAAGAGTTAAGAGTTTCTATATCTTTTTACTCCTGTGTAATGATGGCTCAAACATTTGCAAACCCAAATATAGGTAGCTATCTCAACAGACCGAATAGACTGCTCTCTAAGGCAGTGTTTCTCAACCTTGACAATTTTAAGGCATGTGGACTTCAACTCCCAGAATTCCACAGCCAGCATTGCTGGCTGTGGAATTCTGGGAGTTGAAGTCCACATGCCTTAAAATTGTCAAGGTTGAGAAACACTGCTCTAAGGAATGTCATGCAATTGTATGTGGCCAAGCATTCATATCACTTTTTAACTGAAGGCTGCTGAAAGAGGAACAGTTTATATCCATAATCACTGCCCTATGAAATAAATTTGGAAAACAGAATGATTGGCCCAATGTCACCTAACTGAGGAATTGAACCTGGGTTTTGTTGGCCATGTATAAGATCTCAACCCACCTCACAATCCTGATACCCAAAGATATCTTATTTTTTGAATTGACAGAAAAGAGTGCCTCCCTCTTATTTCTACATATAGACAAATGCAATAGGAAATCCCAAGTTATTTACATAATTGTTCTTGGTTTTGAAAAAATGAAAATTCTTACTTTGCTTAATTAATAATTAGTGCTTAAATAGCATCTTCAGATGTCTCCTAATTGTATGTTGAATATTTGATGTTTTGTTTTTGAAAGGATAATCTTTTGTCTCATATGAGTTATTATTTGATAGATTAGTAAGAGACTTCCATTCTTGAACTTCTCTAATGTTAATGGAGTTTCAACCTATTTTCATGTAAATGTGCACCAACCTGTTTTTTCACCTCAGTGGATCAGCATATTCTTCTATTGAATGTCCTAACAATATAAATTACCTTTGCCCTTACTAAAGTTTGTGTATTGGCTGATGTTGACAAATAACCCTTAAGACAATAAACAGGTTTATTAGAATTAATTACTACTCTACTTTGTTGATTTCTTCTCCCATTAAATGCTGTAAGTAGTATTGTATTGAGAAGAAATTACTCTTGATAATTCTGTCCAAACTGTTGCTAGTTTATTTCTTTCCTCTTCAGCAATTTAGCAACAACATGTAAACAAATGCAGATTTACAACTACAAGGTTCATATGCTGTTCATTCATGCCACTCAAAATATGGTGCAAGGAATGTAAAGGTCTGAACCCCCTAGCCTTAAGGAATAAGACTTGGCAATTCCCTCTAGTGCTGTTACTATAAGAACTGCCTTAATAGCTCAGTTAGCTAGTGGATTTTATTTTATATTGTGAATGTAGATCATTCAGGTTGATGATCAGATGCCTTGTATGGACTATATATTAATTTTTGTAATGAATAAATTTCATATAATCCCATATATCTTTTTAATTCATAATTGTCCATGTTTATGTTTCAGTTCTAGGAGTTCAGTTCAGATTCCTACAAAGAATTCCCAAGAATTACAGTTCTCTGAAGATTTTTTTATACTTTCCAACAAGGCTTAGTTATACTTTTTGCTATGTTTCCACCAGAGTACTATCATCTCATTTAGCTAACATGGGAACTGTCAGGGAATCATAATTCATTGTCTTCAAATTCTTCATCCTGATACTTTTTCACATAAAAATAATGAATATTATTTTTAAATGAATAGTCTCCACTCCATGCCCCTATATTATAAGGCAGTTTTGTGAAATTTCATTAGTTAGGTTAGCTAAGCCATCACTGTATTGGACAGCTTACACTGAAGTAGCTCTGGAAATAAGATATGTTTATGATAAAGTTTACAAACTGTTATGACTAATGCCTGAATTGAAACAAAATTTTTCAGCATTTATTATTCCTTAACGTAGCTGTGGATTTTGAGGAGCATACGCAAAGTAAATAGAAACTAACTAATTTGGAGTGGAGGGCACAGTTCTGAAAAAGACTATGTGTTGGGCCAGGATTTGCTGAATTAGAGCAAAAAGTGACTGTGAAATTTGGTATCAAAATCTAATGGCTAGGTTTGTAAGGCAGAATCTGAAATGCTTTTATGTTCGTAATGCTGATGAAATATTGTTTCTGCTCTTTTGCTTAAATGCTTCAGAATATTTTATACTGTATGAAGTCTTTCCTTCCACCCAAAAGATGGTATCCAACATATTGCCAATTCCACTCGTGGAATTTACTTCTTTTAAAAAGTGACTATCTTGCTTAAGTAAACAAGTTCTTGTTATAAAGAATGTTAGTGTTTGGCCAGTTGAGTCTTGTAAGCGTATGTAGTTAATTGCTGCAAAACACAAACAGCAAACTCTTATGACCAATAAACAAAAACAAATTTTCCAACATGAGTGTTCTGTCAAGTACTTTCTTTTCAATTATTTCCTTGGCAAGATAAATATGTGTTTGCATGCAGAAGTTGATGTTATATTCAATTATCTTTGTATATGCAATACAGCGCTAAGATTTTAATTAAGAGCTGCTTTGGATTATCTCCGAACCAATCATTTTTGGAACAAATTTGCATTGCAACTGCTTTGTACTAGATCCCTGTTTGATGTACTTCCCATTTGTAATTTTAAAGTCATTTTTCTTTTTAACATTATCCTGAACTTTATTACCCAAATGAATGGTTAAATCATATCACTGGCCCTTCCATGCTTGGTATCTTCTGATGGCTGATATCTGATGGCTGGAATTACAATTCCAAATTCCCATTATCATTTAGTTGCTTTTTAAAAATTATAAACTTTGTGGAATGCAAACTTTGAAAAAGAACAATACATCTGAAATACAACACATCATTGCATTTTAAAGACAGTCTTCCCTTTTATGGAAGGGAGTATTTTTCCTTAATAATGTTACCAACTGCTTTCCCTCAGGAAATATTACCAGTCTCCTATATTTAATAATTTTATACACACTTGTTTTTCCCCAGATTTCTCCATGATTTAGCTCTGCTTATTTCATTCCAGAATTTATTTCTGTTCTGTCTGTGATCTTATGCTAGTTGATTTTATATTTAATGAGTTCTTATTTCATATTTTATGGTGTTTTATTGATTTTATCTTTTGATCCACTTTTAGATTATTTTCAAAGAGAAAGAAAGCACAATAGTGTTTATTCAAAACAGTTGCCTTTTGTGCAACCCTGGAATAGAAAACTGATTACAGAATTGATGATTTTCTATATTCCAAATTTATTGCTAGGCCTAAAGGGCTATCTTTAAGGGAGCAAATTTAGGATGTGAGAGAAGTGCAAAAGGGAGGGATGACAGAAGGGAGTGGTGCTATACAAGGGAGGAAATATGTTCACAGTATATATAAGATTTATAAATTTCATCCAATCTGAAAGACATGCCTCAATATAATACAAGTGTGGGTCAAATTATTTTGTTTTTCACTCAGGCCACTGAAAATGTATGATCTTTTTTTTGCCAAATATAAGGAATTCAAAGTGACTTTAGCAAAAAAGGAACTAATATATGCTGTCTTGTCATAGCAAGACTAATGCTTCTGATAAAAACAACTCAAAATATGCATAATATTAGCATGTATTGAAATTTGGGGATCCTAATGATAAATGATAGGCTATTGACCAAAACAAATCTTTGAAATAGGAAGATCTTGGTTTTGCAATTCTTATGGCTACTATTAATGATGAGAGAATGTTACTCTTTTTAAGGAAGTCATATCTGAGTAGGATCCAGGGCTTTTTTTGTCATAGAACGCCCAGAACGGAGTTCCGGCACCTTTTTTTGGATGGAACCTTATAGGGTAGGCAAGGCAGGTTGTATGTGTGTGTGAGTTCTGGCACTTTTTTTTTCTTATAAGCTTCATGGCTTACAGATCTATACATGCATATTGATCTTTCATTCAGGCTTCTCGATATCCTCTACAAAGAAGCAAATAGAAGATTAGCAAATAGGCATTGAAACATGAATGGAAGGTCATAGCTTCATAGTTGCTAAGCCATAATTTATTTGTATAAAGGCATTCTTGTTTACAAGATAAGAAAAGCTTTAAAGGAGAACTTTCACCAACCTGTAAATGCTAGATCAGAGGTCCCCAACCTTTTGGTTACCAGGGACCGGTTCCGTGGAGAAAGATTTTTCCACGGACCGGAGAGTGTATAGTTTTGTGTGCTGCCTGCATCCCATTGATGAGGCTTTGTTTGTTTGTGCGGACTGGCTGCTGGCATGCCGTGGCCTGGTACTGGTCCACGGACCGGGAGTTTGGGACCCCTGTGCTAGATGATCCATTTGATAATGGTTGGTAAACCTCCAGTGGACTAATTGCAATATTAGTGTCATTCGTTTTCTCTGATGGTTCTTGGTTTTTAGTCTGGTACCTTAATCACTACATCAAACTGGTTCTCACAAATCTACATCTTAGATTTGCCTGATATGATATGACAGTGTTAAACATATAGTGAGTGGGGAAAAGTGAGTAGGGTTGATAAAGAAAGGAGGCCATATCTCCTTTGGTTTAATTGGTCAATCTTCTACATGCTACGTATTTTTTTTAAAGAGATGAGGATTAAAAACTTGAGTATAAAACTATTGAATTTAGGGGGGGGGGAGACAAGCTTGCACTATATAGAAAAATTCATTGAGAAAGCTCAGAAAAAGTGAGGCAATGGGAACTCAAAACATTTGGGGCATGTACTTGAGGGTCTTCCTGCCAACAATTTCCATGGTTATTAATAAAAAAGCTGGACCATGATTTTTCACTGATTAAATAATGGTGCTGATTTGCTGTGACAGTCAGCTATTTGTGAAAGAAAATGACATCTACACCAAATAACAAAGCAGCAGGTAGGACTAAGTTACCTATCCATCATTTTGATACCTTGGTTAATAGCTTTGTCTAGCTTTTAGAAACTGTTGACACACAAACAATGTGATAGCAGCACTTTTCAAAGCAAGGTTTCAAACATCATGAGCTGTACCTGACAGTAGAAAATTTAGCTTTCGAAATAAGTCCTGAAGTCAAGAAAAGTTTTGGAAAAGACTCAGAAAAATAATCCATAAAGCAGACATTTTGAATGACCTTGCAGTAATATAAAAATGTTGATATAAAACTCATTATGAACATGACCTGAAAATTTGGGTTGTGAACTTTATTTATTATTCTTTATTTTCTACCTATTTAGCACAGAAAGAAACTTGCAGTTTATTTTCATTTTTTTTCCTAAGCAACAGACAGTTCAGTCATTAATGTGGCTAGCTATGAAAACACACCCCAATTATTGCAAGAGTTGGTGAACTACTGTTACAAAGTGCATTGACAAACTCAAATTGGTTGCTCCCATTGATTTATAGTAAGAGGTGAGGCACACAAGTGGTATGGATTTGTGTCAATTTCATTGATAACATGAACTGTGATACAACTAGGTCACTGGGCTACTGCATTTCACACTAATGTGAAATTCAAAGCCTTTTAAATTAAGGTGATTGCTTAAAAACCATGTTATAGCTTTATTTATATGGACTTCAAATCTACAGTGAAGGTAATCTAATTTACAAACAAATGAAGCTGGTAAATCTGATTTTCGATTGATTTCTTCTTAATGATGTGCTAAAGTCTGTACATCAATTATTCAAAAGAGTCCTTCTCCAGCACATGAAGCTTCTGTTTCCCTATCTCATTCACAAAAAGGTTTAAAATTGGTCATCATGATGTTTTGGATGTGCTTTGTTGTTCTGCATTGGTTACCCACTTGACAGAAATAATATTTAAAAGAAAAACACCGGACACATTTTTTCGCACAGCACCAGTTATTCCTGATGATAGAGTGGACTTGGTTATGGATTCCAATTTTGGGTGAACACAGATGAACAAATTGGAGTAAACCTCCATAATTGGCATCTATTTAACAGGTAAAATTTTTTATCTAGGAATAAATAAATCTGGGTTGGGAAAAGGGTTTTCCTTTTATATGGAGTTAATGGAAAACCATTTCCAGAAAAGATGCTTCTTTGTGCATATATAACTGCTTGCTTGGCCTCTTCAAATACCTTGGGCAATAACGTTTTGATTGGATGCATGAGGTCAATGTCCCCCTAAGCTATATGGACTGCCACCAGGTGTTCATGGTATAGAAGAATATTGCAGAAAAATCCTAGGAGTGAAGGATGCCACTTGGATTGGTCAAACAGTTAAGTCTAAATGTTAACTAACTATTCAGTTAATCTACTGAAGACATTTTCTGTGAAAGGCAGAGCAACATATTATACGAATCTGTAACTAAAGGGGATTAACAAAGGTTCCAGACTATATTTTAATATTTCCTCTGCAACTTAAATTAACTTTCTTATTTATTTTCCCCATCTCCATTTTTGAATTTTCGAACTGGTTAGGTATGGCCTGAACAGTTTTTCCTCTTTAAGAGTTGGTATCCAAAGCTGGAAATGCAATAAGGTAAAAACTGTGATGCACATTTATATTTCATTATTCTTTTTAATTGAGCTTAAGAAGGACCTCTTTGAGGGAAAGAAATCAATTAAAATAAAAAGGTTGCTTATTGTTTTTTCTCCATACTGAAAATCAAGTATTTGAACTGGCTATTTTACTCCACCAAATACCAAAAGTACAAATAAAGGCTGGGCACAGGTTTGACAAAAAATATTTGGAACATACAGTGGAGCTCAGATGGCATCTATCTTCCTTCAACTTCTTGAAACACCTGCACCTTTTCCTGGGATCTCAAAATCTCTGAGTCTTCAAATATGTTTTTGCCTTCTGGTCCAAAGCACTGAATTTCACTAACATAAAACAACTGGCAACTTGGCATTTCCCAATTGTTTTAAACATTCAACCTAGAAGCCACATGATTGGCCTTTTGGGCAGAGAATCTATATAAATAAAAATGTAAATGTTCGTTTGTTCAAAATCTTAAATCTCTGAAAGTTCTTTACCGATTGCTTTGAAAATTTGACACAACGTTGCATTTGAATATGCACATGTTTTTATATACCTACTATTATATAGATGTCACACCTGTGACAGGTAAAAACATGCTTTTTTTGAAAAACAGCGCCATCTGTTGGACGTAAAAGCAACACACGCTACGATTTTACGATTCCAACAAGCATTGTGAAATTAAACATATTACAAACGTGCGCTTTCTCTTTTCTTTCTTTTCCATTTAACCAGACTGAGCCACAGCAACGCGTGGCTGGGTACAGCTAGTTCTTAATAAAATCCCAGTACATCTGGGAAATTCTGGAGTCTCCAAAAGTGTATTTTAATGCCATCCTGAAGATAAAATGTAGACATGTAGTCTGGAAATGCTACAGAAAAGTGATTAAATCAAATAAACGTGAAACGTCTTCAAAGAAAAACAAGAAAGTCCAGTTGCCTCGTGAAGAAGCACTTTTAGGGTAATCATAAAGATGCTTTCTCTTCCTGTTAGGGAATCCCTCTACTTTTAATATTCAACATTTTGCCACTTCTTATTCATAAAGTGAGTTGGCAGAAAGAAGAATCATTTGCAGAAAGTCTGCTGTAGAAGTCAAACATGTTTTTGCAGAAGAAAGCACATCTTCAAAGGATCTGCGGCATTGCACTTTAGCCTCCTGGCTGCACTACCTAGTCCCTGATGTGCTCTTACCTATCATCAGTCAGTAGAGATAATGATGCTTTCTCTCTTTCACTGTATTGTCATCCCTAGGGTGCAAATGAAGTAATTACAGTCATTACAGTGTGATCACAAGAAGCTTTCTTTTACTTGGAATGGAAATCAAAAGAACTAAAAGTGCTAACCCTATTTATGTGTTGTGTGCCTTTGAGTCAGTGTGCCTTTGAGTCATTGGGACTCCTGGATAAATCCCTGCAGTTTTCTTAGCAAAATTTTGGAAGTGATTCTCCTTGCCTCCTTCCTAGGCTGAGGGAGAGTGACTGGCCCAAGGCCACTCACCTGGCTTTCTGCCTAAAGTGGAATTACAACTCACAATTTCTCAGTTTCTAACCTGAAACCATAACCACTATACCAGTGGTGGCGAACCTATGGCACAGATGCCAGAGGCGTTACTCAGAGCCCTCTCTGTGGGCACGTGAGCCGTCACCCCAGTCCTAGGCCTTCAGCTGGGTTTTATAAAACCTTTTTGCTTTAGGCCTCCGCCGCCGTGTGTAAAAAAAAAAAGGTTCAATCAGTCAATTTCAACTTCTCGCGGGAAAAAAAAGATCTTGCAAAGTTGGAATTGATTTGATTGAACTTTTTAGTCCCACCCAGTCTGCTGTTATCACCACAGCCACGCCCAGCCAATGGGCCATGCCCAGCCAATGGGCCACACCCACCCGGCACTCAACGATGCATAAGTGGGTTTTGGGTTGCAGTTTGGGCACTCAGTCTCTAAAAGGTTCGCCATCACTGCACTATACCAAATAGGTCCATAACACTTATTGTAGCCTTGACATAGCACATATAGTATCCATGATCTCTGAAATTTCTGCAAAACTCCCCTTCCCTAGCAGCTTTTATTTTATTTTATTAAAATTTTATGCTGCCCAACTCACTGATACAATGACTTCGAGTGACTTACAATATAATAAAAAGTAAAAAAGTAAATGTAAAGCAATTAAAATTAGGAGAGTTAAACAGGAAAGCTAAAAACCAAGCCGATGGACAACCAGGGATGGGAATCTTCTCTACCCCATCAGCCACTCCAAATGTAGCAGGCCTCTGTCAGGGTTCCAGGCCAAGTGGCAGAGCCAAGTGTTCCGGCACTTCCGTTAGACCAGGAGTGAGGGTGGGGGCCACAGCAGAAAAGGTTTTTCTCCTGGACCCCACCAACCAAAATTGTTTGGCAGATGGGATCCAAAATAGGTCTCTTCCACTGGAAGGAGTGAGACGGGTTAGTCCCATCGGGTAATTAAATGCACTGGACTCATGCCATAAAGGGCTTTTAAAATGTTTCTTGGCCTCCATAGGTATTTTTAGAAAATAGTATATGTCTGTAGCTGCCTAAGGGAGGTCAATCCATATCTAATTCACAAAGCCAGTTTGTTTCCAGATATTGACTATTTTATAACTACATATTTTATTTTCCTAATCCTTTTGTGAATCAGAAGCACCATCATTTTTTGAATCAGAAGCAATTTAATGTTCTGCTAAGGGTTTTAAAACAACAAAACAAAACAAAACATCCCACAACCCACACAACAAGCTATTTTCAACATAATTAGGAGCTGGAAACATAATAAAGCCTATTAAAAAAGTTAAGCTGCTTGCTGAAGACAATGCAGGAATAAACTTCTTTATCCTTTAACTCTTTGATCTCAATTATATTTCTAGCATCCCTAAAACTTTTCCCCAAAAAAATAATGTATCTTGAGTTTTCAGCAAATTGGATGTCTATTGTGTTATTTCTTAGAATGAGGTTTTATTCTAAACATGTTTTAAAAATTGTCCATGAAATCTAATTCTGAAATAATTTAATAAAGTGTCAAAATAAGTTTTTTTTCATCTATTATATTGATTATCTAAAATTTCCCACCCAACTGTGGAGTGGACAGCACAAGCAACAAAACATATGTTATATCATCATGATGCAAATTCGACCCTTTAGGTATTTGGGGAAATATCTTTTCATGCAAATGCAAAAAGGTGGAGCAAACTTGCATAGTGACATATAACACTTATTTATTTATTTCAGCCTCCATGTGGTCAGGAAGAAAAGCTTATGTTCTTGTTTTAATTCAAATTTAATTTCTCCCTAAATAGGAGTATGTCCTAGATTCAGTTTAAGGTAATGACAAACTCAGACAGAAGCAATGGAATTCTTGCAAGCAGGGCTGTTTTTATTACAGAAATAAAAGATTTTACATGCAGATTGGAAGTTTCAGATTCATTTATCCTTAGGCAATTTACAAGAATGGTATGTGTTATCTCTTATACTCTTATTTTCTACCTTAAGATTCTATGTTATATCTGTATAATCTATATCACTGGGGTTTTTTTGCCAGTATCTTATCCTCTTCTACTTCCTTATCTCCTATACTTCATTGAGCTATCTTCTTAACCTATAGCCTCACACAATTCTCTGTTCTATACTTCAATTTATATTCTGTTCTGTACTACACCCAGTTTTCTTACACTATTTTTAGATTTTCCCTTTCCCCCTTGGATCCAAATTCACTTGTCCAGTTAGGTAAAATGACCAATCTGATTCTTGAGCCAGCAATTGGTGTGTGTGGGGAGTTTACAACATTAAAATGAATCATTAATATATGTATAAATCTATAAATTTATACTAAGATTGCAATAAAATACAAGTTATAACTAAAGATGTGGAGGAAGGGAAAGAATATATTGGGGGGAGGGAGTGGGAATTGCTATTAGTCAATCAATCACCTTCAGTGTGAAATTCCCTCATTGGGGTCCCAGGCCAACTGGCAGAACCAGGTCTTCAGGCTCTTGCAGAAGGTCAGGAGGGCGGGAGCCAGTCTCATTTCAGGGGTCAAGATCTTTCAAGGAGCAGGGAAGGCTCTTCTCCTGGACCCCACCAGCCAAAAGTCCTTGATTGATGGGATCTGCAGCATGTCTCCTTTGCTGGGATATGTGGGGCAGACCTGTCCTATAGGGGTGAGACGATTCCTCAAGTATTTCTCCCCGCAGGATGCATGCCATGCAGAGTTTTACAGGTAATAACAAACACCTTGAATTGCACCAGGAAGCAAACCAGCAGCCAGTGCAGCTCTTGGAACAGTGGTGTGACGTGGGCCACTCTAGGGGCCCTAAAGACTGCCTTTGCTGCCATACTCCGCACCAGTTGAAATTCTGAGTGCTCTTCAAGGGTAGTCATATGCACAGCACATTGTAATAGTCCAAGTGTGATATGACCAGGGCTTGAATGACTGAGCGTAGGAACTCCTAATCCAGGAAAGGCCACAATTGGTGCAGAATCTGAAGTTGTGCAAAGCTGCAACTGCTACCTGTATTTTAGGATTATGGCAGATCCTTTTCATTACTACTGCCTCCCAAGTCTGCCAGTTCTCCAGGTCTTAAAGATATAATGATGGCTGGTCCTTCTGCTTGATTGTCAAGCTTAAAGCTGCTTTTCTGGTATTCCAGGGTGTTCTGAATCATTCGCAAGCTAGGCTTCTGGTTGATCTGCTAGAACTTCGGGTCTTTGGAAGGTTTGTGAACCCTCAGCTGATGATCATCCTCTTCTGATATTTTTGGACACTATTGTTTCCATTACTGCTGTTCTTCTGATTCTTTCCTGCCCTCTCTGCCACTTTGGGATTTCAGCAATCATTATTTTTTTGTTTATTGTCTTTTGCTTTTCTTTCTTCCACCTGTCTTCTTTTTTCACTTTTTCCCTACTGTTTTCTTCATCACAGCCACCATATGTCTCCAAAGTCAAACTGTTTTTTTTAAAGGGAAAACTTATCTGATTTGTAAGGGTTGAGCCCTGAATAGAAAGAGGGTATAGAGGGGCATGCTAGCCATTGTGCCTCCATATTTCCATTGAGGGCCCCGTCATTTTGTTAAAATAAAATATGTCACTAAATCACTCAGAGCCTGCTTGTTCTTTCACCTTCCCTCAAAACAATACCTTCCCTGACTTACAGTACTGGGCATTGAATAGTGGAAAATTAAAGTAGAATACATTACTGATTATCTGCTATGAAATGTACAGAAAGGAAGTCAAGAAAAGGGAATTAATTAAATAGACAGATCCATCTATTGTTCCCCTGGTATCTTCTGGCTGAGATGGGTTCCCTACTATCTTGGAAGGAAATGGAGTGCCATGACCTTGAATTTTGGATGGTGAATTCTACAGTATGGGTTCAAGGGATTTGTTTTTGGCTCAGATGCATTTAAGAAGGAAGGGAGTTTGCAGGATTCATGTGTACATTCTTTTGAGCTAGACTTTACTAAGTTCTCAAGAGGAGTATAGACTTACATATGACTAAGTGTGATGGAATCCTAATAGCCCCTTGATACCTATGTATGGCTTTTACAGAGAGGTTTGTATTCACTTAACCTTTCATGATTGAAAGAAGATGATTGTACTGAGTGAATGTGAATTGGTCCACTGAACCTACCAAATCTTTGGCCATAATTTGATCACTTAGAGTTGACTAATGGAAACTTCTGTTCATGGGGGTATTACTCTATACAAAATTTCCAGTTATAGCAAGTCCATTGCTTCAAATCACAGAAAGGGCAGTATGAAACAGGAAATATGCTATAAGCAAAGCACAGTCTCTCTGCAGTCAGATTTATAATGACATTTTGAATCCACCTCTACTTTAAGCATTTATTTGGGCTTGACTGGGAACCCAATCAGAAGCAGAAATGTCAGTGTGTGAGAGAGGGAAAAGTCTGAGAAGGATCTCAGTCTGTGTGCAGCAGTTGAAAGAGATGCTTCTGATAACTGAGAAGCTCAGATAACAGGAAAGCTATTTACTTTAATAAGGAACTACATGGCACAGAGATGGACTCCTTGTTTTCCTTCTTTAAGTTAGAAGTTAAAATGGAGGGAAAGAGCATTTGGAATGTATGGCTGAGCTTTCACTTTGGTTGAAAGTCCAGGCAAAAACAGGTATTATTTAATAGCAACAACTTTTTTCTCCTCTCTGATTCTCTTCTGCTTACTGGGGCATTCTGGGAAAAGGAATTGGGAATGGACAGCAATGGAAGGAAAAATTTGAGTAGGATTCTCCTGTTTCTCATATTGTGTCCTGATCACACAGATGAGAAGAGGCACAGCTAGAGCATTTAGCTTCTTGTTCAGCAGCAATTTATGAGAGAAAACTTCCTTTACAAACCTGATGAATTTTGTTTCAACTGCTGCCCAATCAAAGCAGGTCATGTATATACTTTCATGGATTTAAACAATCAACTACTTTAACCCAACTATTCCCAGATTCTAGAGATGTCATTGGAAACTTGTCTGATTCCATGAAATTTAATACAAAAGGGCCATGCCCAAAGTTGCTGGAAGTTGGGCAGTACATAATTTAATAGATGTTGTTGTTGTTGTTGTTGTTGATGATGATGATTTATGAATCCCATCCCTTACTCTGAGCTACTGTACATGTGCTCAGCTGTGAGCTATTCATATGGTCTTCTATTCTAATTATGGAGATTATAGTGGATAACTCAGAGCAGGGGCATCTACATTATGCCTTTGTATGGATATAAAAATCTGGAAGATGACAAGGTTAGCATTATGATGTAATCCTCATCTTTTTGCAGTATTGATGCATATGCAAAACAGCGAAGCTTGGATCACATCTCCATGTAGATGTAATAGAACTTGAACTTTTTCTTAAAGTATCAGACTGAATGCTTCATGGTCATAGATAAAGTCATATACCCAGGGCTTTTTTTTGTCATAGAATGCCCAGAATGGAGTTCTGGCACCCTTTTTGGATGGAACCTTGTAGGGTAGGCAAGGCGGGTTGTATGACGTGTGTGAGTTCTGGCACCTTTTTTTTTTTTTTTTTTTTTTTACAAAAAAAGCACTGCATATACCAACTTCTCTAGCTATCAGCCCTCCCAAGTATACCAGAGAGGAAACATGACAAGATGAGCTGCTTCTAATTTATTATAAGGCTGTATTAACAGAATCTTTAAAGAATTAAAGGCATGAATTTCTCACCTCTGCTTTTAATTGTTGGACGGGTCCTTGCTAAGTTTCTTTCTGTGGTCTGCTAGGCTCCTGCCTCTCTTCTCTAATTGTTTCCTAGACATCTCTTCACCTTTCCCCCCAAAGTCATTCATGTATTCCATTACACTATCCATTTGTAAACCTTTCAGATGTCTGAAAAGGCTAGATATTTTCCAGAAAGTATTGTTACATTCTATGAAAGTATAACAATAAAAATAATATTTATGGATGACAAAGTTTACAATAAAAAAAAAAATCCTAGTGACATTTTGCTCTGATTTTTTAGACCAAGCATATTGGGACTTAGTCCTAAGAAGATTGGTTAGTATTAGATTGGGTATGTTTTAATATGTATCCTCCAAAACATTTTAAAATTTCTTAAATATTCAATAGTGATTCCTACTCTGGGAAAAGAGATGTTGCAATGACTTAGCTTTGAATATCTATTTTGTTGAATACTATATTACTGCAAAAGCAATATGCAAAGGGGAGCTTTCTCTGAATAGTTGACATGAAAAATTGCATATCTTCTTATTTTTATTACATGAAATAATATCTGTTTGGCATTTAATGAATTAAATAATGATGGAAATAAACAGCTTTTCTATATCTATTTATTCCTTGATTATAATGGATGATTTAAATAAGGGCAACTGTTAAAAATTGAAACCACGAGAAAGAAGAATGGCAGATGGCTTATTACTTAAAATCTTATTCCACAAATGGATCTATATTAAAAACTAGCAATAATTGCAATCCTTTAACATTAATTGGCTATTAAAATATTGTGCTTAGTATTACAGACTTGAATCTATGTATCTGTAGAAATGAATATTATTTTATTTATTTGATTTTTACAAAGACTAACACAGATAAAAAGCGAAAGATATGTAGAATGCTTTGAACTGTTATTTTCCCAATGGGGATGGGAATCCTTCACAACATTGTAAACTATTTATATTTCTGCATAGAATAAGCAGCCCACTTACTTACTGTTTGTCTTATATGTTTGTCTTGAGTGCTGCCTGAATGCCAAACATCAGCTTTTTGTATTTTTGATATGGCCATAAGACTAATCAATTGTCTGTCTATCATCTGTCTGTCTGTCTTTCTGTCTGTCTGTCTATCTATCATCCATCTAGCATCTACCTACCAACCTACCTATCTAATCACCTGTCACCCTTAAATGAAAAATGATAGCTACAAGCTAACTTAAAAATCAGAGGAAATAAAAAATAAGCCTATTACCCTATTAAAAATGGGACTAGAAGGAAGCAAATAAAGTACTTTGAATCCTTTCTAGACATACAAGTGTCTGCAGCTTGCCACAATGTCAGGGAAAATGATATACGCACAAGGTGATGTCATTTCACAAGCTGCACCCTTTGTTTTTATATTCCAGTGTAAATACAGGATATCCTACATATCTTAGTGTATTTTTAAGCTTTTCAACTTAAAATTGTAGTCACACTCTTGAGATACTCGAGATAAAAGATGTGTGCTTTTCACATGATGTTATGACACATATTTCATCCTTGTCCCCTTTTGAACCCCATGGATGTCTATATTTATCCTAAATACAAACTAAAATTGTTCCTGCTCCTGATTAACAGTTAAGAATGTATTTATGTTATAATTAAATTACAAAATGTAAGTGATTTCTACATGGAACATCCTCATGAGGTGGAAGAGCTAGAATATAAACGTTTTGTTTTTCTTCTGGTGGCTTCCATCTTGTAGAATAGCCTCCCCCCAGAGGTCATATCTAAGTAAATAAACTTGCCTTTTCTTCTTACCTTGGGAAAATCATGACATAAGAGCCTTTCAAAAAGACATATTTTGACAAAGTTGATTCTCCCAATATGACATAGTTCACTGGCCAGCTGACAAAAATCAGGAATGAGTCCTGCCAGTCACGTTAAGACTTTTAAGACGAATATACTTGGCGAGACTATATAATTGGATGGTATCTAAAAGATGATACTACTGAAAGGAGAAGCTTCCATTTAGAAAATTTCTCTTTTACTGAGAAACTGTCAGCCCATTAGCTGGATCACACTAGGAAATTGAATCTATAGGAAGGCTAAAAGTACTTTTATTGACATTGACTATAATAATAAAATCTTGAAAGGCTGATTGCTCTATCATCTCCCTCTTATACTCCAGTGAATTGCTTTCCAATGTTATCTTATAAAATTGTTCTTCCTCTTTTGCCTAAGTAATGATTCTTGCATGTTTCGGTGAAGGCAATCTTCTATACTGTCTACAGAAATACGGCTTGAAATAGTATAGAGAACTACAAATAAAGGCAGGAGTAATAGCCCCCAATGCAATATTAGAGATGTACAGATATTAAGGAATTTTAGGTCACAGCTAAACAAAAATAAAATGCAAGAGTAAAAAAGATAGGTCTTCAACTGGAGCCAAAAAGTTACTGATATTGGCATCAGTCAATTATCTTCCAGGTAGAGAAATTTGGGACTGGATTGCCATGACCAAGGTATACCTCTTCACATAAGTGATTAATAAAGACTCTCCTCTTTCCAGATCTTAATGTTTAGGTGGGGACAAATATATTTTGTACAAATCTTACAAATATGAATGCATGCAGATGTGGAAGTAATGTTTCTTCTTTTGTCTTTCATAATGGCGAAGATAATAATAGGAGGTCTTGCCTACTATGAAAGACAAATTTCAAGGAACTAGGATCATTTGTTGAGCGAGCAAAATACGTGGTATGTGAAATCGCATTCTTGTGATGTTCTATTGGCATATGGATCTTGGTAAGATTTACACTGAACTAGTCTTGTAGACTTTATAATGAAAGCCATGTTCATTTTTCTTTGTTAGTATCTATATGCTTCTCTTGTATTCAGATACCTTCCAGTTGGTGGGTAATTGAACACCTGAAAGTTCTTCTTATTTGATAATTAAAGATTTTTTGTACTAAAATCGATGAGATGCCTGACACTGAAAGAATGTAGATGGAAAACTTATTGAGCTAGCTTTCAAGTAAATGTCCCTTTATTGATAGACCATTCATTTGTGGTGGTATGGATGGTTGATTTCATGCCATTTAATTATTTTGCTATGTGTTCTAAAAGATGATATGGCAAACAATGACTATGTATGACATCCAGTGACAGATTGTTTAGTTAGTGAATTGAGTTTTCAAAAATATTTATAGAATATTATAATATAAAAAGTTTATATTTTTTATAGCAAAACTATATTTTTTATGAGCTTGGACAATGCCTGAGAATGGTACAAGGAAGTTATGTCTTATTCAAAGAAATGAAAGAATAAGAACTAGAGAATGATCCAGCTCAATAGTATACATTGGGAAACAGAGAAAACAAGATGGTGGTCATGTCTACATGATTAAAACCTCACCCCTTGGAATATGTGCACAATATCATAGCATGTGTAAAAGGAAGAGGGATTTGATTGCCCAATAACAATTATTATCTTGACTTGCCCCTGCCTCAGCTATAACATGGAATCTTGAACTTCTTCTTGACTAATTTATGGATCGTAGATACCATAGTGAAGGCTATCAAATAATAACAGCCATTGAATAATGTCTTGAGTAGTCTATAGACACCTCTTGTAAATATAAATGTCATTCAATCAGATGCATGGCTTCCTACAAGCATTTAATTGTTCAAAGAATATGATCTTAGAAATTGTTCCAAAGGAGAACACTCTATAGTTCTTCACTTACTAGTTATGAAGAGGTCCATAAATTCTCATTAATGAGGAATGGTGTTCTTGCACTTAATATAAAATGGGCAGGGGAATGAGTAATCTGTGTTTCATTGTAGAATTCCCTTCCCAGTTGGCTGCAGCGTCTTCGATTTCTCATGTTTCAGGGATTTTTCAAGGGAAAATACAAGGAAAATCATCTACACGAACTTTCACATTTTGCTATTTCTAATATTAAAGCTAGTTTCACCCTTGTGATGTTGTAGGAGTATTTCTCCCTACAGGAAAATTCAAGGAAATTGTCCACCCAATTTCTCCTCAAATTTTGTGAAGACTGAAAAGCTATTTGTGCAAGATCTAATATTGGAAGTGTAACAATAAGTTCTATATCTTATAGAAAATGCCTGGATTAAAACACAAATACAGACAATAATTATATTAAATATAAATAGTTTTTCCAAAACACAAAATAAAGATTACTTCCATTCCATTATGATGAAATGAATTTTGGCACAAAATATATTATGTTGAAATAAATCTATTGGAAAAGTATCAAAACTAATTACAGCAGTAAAACTTTTTCAATTCCACAGAAAATATTAATAAATTGAAAACAGACACATATCATTTTATTGTTGCTTCCTCTTAAAATTGCATTTGAACACCTAAGAAGAGAAATCCAAATGAGTGAGAGAGAAAAAAAGTTAACTTACTTTACCAAATGTGTAAAAGATATTCAATGTTTAAATTCTTGGTTTTAGTTATATTTAATATTAATGTAACATTTCTCTTACATTTCTCAGTGCTACTTATTTATCATAAAAGCTAGATCATTATTACTAGATCACATTTATTTTTAAATTTACATTGAGTTCTTTCTTTCAAATCAAATGGGAATGGACATTCTTTGGTAAGCCAGAAAATGCTATTAAAATTTGTGAGGGATCAGTTGGATGTGAAGCAAATAGTATGCAAGAATACATACCTTCAGATTTAGGCAGTTGGTTGCTTCATTCTGGTTTAGGCCTCCAGCTGAAGAATCAGGATTGAAAGTACATTGGTTCTTTAATTTTTTTTATCCGTATTGACAGCACAATTTTATGACTTAAATCTAACTTAATTATAACATTTTGGGAATGTATGTGGCATAGGTAAATAGCTTACTGCCTCCTGTTTTCTGTTTCTCTGATCTGAGGATATAGCCCTATTTACATGAGTGTTTAAAGTCTGCTTTTACTCTCACTTAGTAACCACTTTTGGCTTATTTGAGATTAGGAGATAGAAGCCTTATATCAGAGTACTCCCTTCCTACCCAACAGTGTGATTGCTGGCAGTGTTTGAAGAATCTGTTTTTTTAAAAAAGAAACTGGGATGATGTTCTCCTTAAATTGAACCAACTGTCCTTAGTTTAAATAATAGTTTATTACAACAATCAAGATCAAAACTTGCCTTCTGATCCAGGCTGGCTTACATAAATTGTAATCCTGCAGTTACAATTTCAAATATTATGAGAATCTGGAATTAGTCCTGGGATTCCCTTCATGGAGACAGAAAAAGAAAGGGAATAGGACCCTATGTGGACAAGGTGGGAAGAGTATTGCTAAACTACAGTTCCTTGGAAGGTGGTAAATCCCATGCCACTTTTCTTTTTAAAGTCAGTTCCATTAAGCACTTCACAAATACCTTTTGGATGATATGTTATTAGAAACAGATAGGTAGAGTTGTTGACAGCAGACAAAAACGTATATATCTATACAGCAGTATGGGTTGTGGATCTGGTTTTATAATACCTTGTCTCAGCAGCTTCTCTTGCTATCAGTCACCAAAAGTTACTGACTCCAATTAAATTTTCAAAGAAAGAATGAAAGACAGAAAACATCTTTTACCCTTTTCATGCTGATGCCAGAGAACTAAGACCTATGACAATTTGTTCAAATTCTGAAATCAATCATTTGAAACATACTTCTCTTTATGAAACCTGTTTCTGCCACTAAAACTGTCATCTCCAGAGCTAATCCCACTACTTATCTGTGATGAATAGATATGTTTATTATGTAAAATGGAACAATGATGGTAAAATGTTGCTTCTGTGCTTCTGATAGCTAATGTTATATAATAGAGGTGCAGAAATGTCTGATGCAGAAATTCTGCATTATGAGTCAAGTGTACCTAAAGGGGCATCATCATTTGCATGCTGTTTGGAAGCATCTCTATGATAAGCATGATGCCTGCTCTTTTTCTTAGGTATTTTGCAAAGCAGAGAAATGAAACTATTAGCTAGAAGTGGATTTACATGATTGGGCATCTTGTTTGTATTTTATGCTATCGTGCTTCCCCGAAAATAAGACCCAGTCTTATTTCTTTTTTGCCTCCAAAAAAGGCACCAGGTCTTATTTATTTGGGGGGGTATTTTCCACTCACCTTGTGGCAGCACTGACAGCCTGGCCAACCGGTCCACTTCTTCTGTGGCTGAAGGAGCAGCTTCATTCTGCAGCTGAGAATGGAACTCGGGCCTGCATTTTGCCATCAGAAGCTTTTCCGGAAGGCCTGTGCAGCTGAGAACTGAGCTATAGATTGAATCCATAGCTTGGTTCTCTGCTGTACAGGCCTTCCTGAAAGGCCTCTGTTGGTGAAATGCAGGCCTGAGTTCCATTTTCAGCTGCAGAATGAAGCTGCTGCTTCAGCCACAGAAGATGTGGGCCAGCAAGGCAAGGCAAGTGTCGATCCATGGGAAGCCTATCTGCAATCGTAAGCTCTACCCCTATCCTAGCTTGATTTTTAGGTGTGCGCCTCGTGCCAAAAGTAGGGCTTATTTTCGTGATAGGTCTTATTTTCGGGGAAACATGGTAGTAGAAGCTAATGAATCAACAAAATGGATTACAGCAGGAAAGGAGTTCAGCCTTTGGGCCTAACATGGACTACCAGACTGTTTCCTGTAATTAACTTCTACTCATATTATCAATCCTACTATCATAATATAGGATTCCTCTCCTCTCCTCTCCTCTTTCTCTTCCACCAGTCAGATCAATCTCCCTATCCTTAGAACCACTGATCAACTTTTCTACAATGAAAGTTTTATTTTATACAACTAATTGACATTGAGCAATAATGGTGTGTTGGTATGTTGCATCCAGAATTCCTTTTGACTTCAAATTAGTTTTTATATTGTGATAAGCTAATAAAATTTATTAGTTTATCAGAATCTATATAAATAAAAATGTAAATGTTCGTTTGTTCAAAATCTTAAATCTCCGAAAGTTCTTCACCGATTGCTTTGAAATTTTGACACAACGTTGCATTCGAATACGCACGTGTTTTTATATACCTACTAGCTGTATCCGGCCACGCATTGCTGTGGCTCAGTCTGGTAAAAGCGTGCATTGCTTTTACGTCCAACAGATGGCGCTGTTTTTCAAAAAAGCATGTTTTTACCTGTCACAGGTGTGACATCTATATAATATAGGTATATAAAAACACACTCGTATTCGAATACAACATTGTGTCAAAATTTCAAAGCAATCGGTGAAGAACTTTCAGAGATTTAAGATTTTGAACAAACGAACATTTACATTTTTATTTATATAGATATTATATAGATGTCACACCTGTGACAGGTAAAAACATGCTTTTTTTGAAAAACAGCGCCATCTGTTGGACGTAAAAGCAACACACGCTTTTACCAGACTGAGCCACAGCAACGCGTGGCTGGGTACAGCTAGTATAAAATACAAAGGAAATAAAAATAATGGGAAACTGGGGGAGGAAAAAGGGAAAAAGAGAGAGGGTATGGGGTAGAAGGAGAAAAAGAAAAAAAGTGTTGATTTCTGATTCTTTTTAGCACAGAAGAAGATAGTAACATTACAATATCAACTTTTTACTTTTATACAGTAGCATATACTAGTCATTTCTATAACAATGAACCTATTTAATAAGCAAAACCAAAATTAAAATTTCATTTTTTTCCATCACAAGCACAAAATTCAGAAGCGGTTTCCAAATGGAAACAAAATTAGATATGTTCTTTTCTTTGAATAAAGCAATCCATTTAACAATATCTGCTTTTTTATCTGCGCTATTTTGAGACTTCTTTATTGTTAAATGATCAGGAAGAGGGTTGCTGGAGGCAAGCTAAAATAAGGAAGTGTGGAGTATCTTTTTTTTTTAACTTTGATGACATGAAATATAAGGACAGAAAGTTGTGGCATCCAGAATTCCTCTGCCAGCCACTGCTCAAAAATCTGGCACACATAAATACACACGGACAGACAATATCATTCTTCCATATGCTGTAATTTAGATATTAAAAGAGCAGAAGTGAGACAGCTTAAGAAACATCAGATTATTAAAAGTGGATGAGTACAGAAAATAGTTCAGCCATTGAGCCCAAATATCACTTAAGGGATCTTTGGCTTTCATATCCTTCCTTGTGAAGAACATTTTGTAAAGAATTTTAAATCTTTGATCAAGATTATTCCAGCCTGATGCAGCAAAAGACCAAAAAATAAAAATAAAAATGGTGAGGTTCAGAACAAATGAGACCTGGAAAACAAATTGTCTGTATTAGTATGGAAATGCATGATTATGGTTGGATTATTATTATCCTGCCTACTTTTAAATTATCCTAAATTAGGATGTTATGCAGAAGAAGCATTAAGTATGAAAAATACGTTTTGCTAATAGTGTTAACACTAAATGAGGAAAATGTTATCAGCATCAAATCTCATTATATGTTAATTACTAAATGCTAAATCTACTAAAATAGATTAACTAGCCATTTCAATGGCATCCTCGATTTAATCTCAGAAAAGATACAATGGTTGCATTAAAAAAAATATGTGCAAATAATGTTTCCTGGTTTCCTAAGGCAGATTGAAGGTATTTACTGTTGATACTTTAGTTAAAGTTAACATAATTGATGAGAGTAGAGGGAATCTGATTAATTTTTAAAAGCACATTGTTCTAGAATATAAGCCATTTCATCAGGTCCTTTACTATCTGAAATTTAGATAAGCGTTCATTCCACTTCTGTATCCAAGTCATTAAAAGAAAAGATTAAAGAGTATGGAAATCAGGACTAAACCTAGTTGACAGCACATTTGACATCAGTTTGAGGAGAAACTGATGACGAACACTGATTTATTAAAGTTTTCAGAACCAATTATGGATCAATGTAATACACATGCCACTCAGGGGTATTTAGATAACTTGGCATGGCTGAAACTTACATATGTTATGCCCACAGCATTCTCATGATCAACTAAAGAAATTACCCAGTTAAAAAGAAAAAGAAAAGAAATACAATTAATCTGAAAATACATATTTGCTAAAATCTGTTGTCTCACAGAATAGATAGTAGTAAGATCGCTCCTAGAATCCTTCCAGGTATCATGTCATTAGCTGAATCTTTCCCAGCTTTTTTGAGATAGGGACAATAGTTATCCTCTACTATTCATCTGAAGTTTCATCTGTTCTGTTCATCTGTTCAGTGACCGGAACTGTAGAGAATATTCTTGCAGAGTAGAAGCATGGAATTTTTGCTTTTCCATACACTAATTGAACATCTTCATTGATTCAGTTATGACCCCAATATTTTTACTTGGTTGTTTATAGACAGACAAGATGGTGAGTGGGACAGCTCAAAATGTAGTACTTCAGTAGTACTTTACATTTTACTTTAAACTGGACTGTATTTGCCATTTGGTTCAGGCCAATGGACTCAAAGTAGCCAATGTGACATCAATTTTTAAAAGGGACAAGGTACGATCTGGAAGTTTTGTGACTGGTCAGGATAACTTGCATTCTAAGCAAATTGGTAGAAATGGTAATAATAAAAAAAATAAACAAAAAAAATCAGCATGGATTCTGTGACTGTAAATCTTTAATTTAATTTAATTATTCCAATTTCCTTTCTAAAGTTTAAGAAATTTAGAATTTTTTTTTAAGAATATCTTTTATAGTAAAGGCAGATTCAAACAATACACTTAGTTTATCTGTAATTGTCATGGTTTCCTTGAGCATCTTTCTAGCACTTCTTTGTTGTCTAATATTCCAATAGCTTTTCCAACCAGCTGTTTTTTCCTGTTTTTATTCTCATTCCTCCTCCTCTCTCCTCCTCCTCCTCCCTTTCATCCTTTATATAATTTATATATGCTACATATTATTGTGTTATAGTTACTGTTTCCACAACACATCTCACACTGTTTTTTCTTAAGAGAGGAGAAGGAGTGCAGTTAGCTGGCCACTGCAAGAATAAATTACTGAACTTGATTAACCCCAGGTTCTGATACACCACGGCACTCTGTGCTGGAGGAGGAGGAGCAGGAGCAGGAGCAGGAGCAGCAGCAGGAGCAGGAGCAGGAGCAGGAGCAGGAGGAGAGGATAATATTTATAGCTGCCCATATCAACTAGTGACCCTAGGTGGTGTACGTCATGCTGGGGTCATCCTGATTTCTGCTTGGACAATGTTCCAGAGGCCATAGGATATGGCAGAGAAGGTGCATCTCCTGATCCTCATTGGTCAACATTTCTGGCTGACAGGACCCATATATAGCCATTCTGCCAGATCAGATTTGGATGGATAGAAATAGCTGGGAGGAGATGATCGTTCAGGTAATTTTAAAAACAACTAGAACAATTAATGGAATAATTTATGTACCCAAGCTTGGTATACAAAATTTCTGTTCCCAGAGAAATGAGGATGAATTAAGTATAAAGTATAAACTGAAACATCAAATAGTTTGCAGTTCAGTGGAATATATTAATGAACGAGGAGAAAGAATCCTCCCATCCTCCATTTAAATATTTAATACACTGTCTACATGCAGAGCTTCCTGCAATAGTGTGTCCATGTGCCTATGTCTCTGCTGGGGAATGGACAAAAAGTGCAAAGCAGATAAATATAGCTAAATTTGAGAAAGTGACACAGCTGTTCCTCCAATGCCAAATATAATTCATCTTTTATGAAACTTTATAACAATAGACAGGGAAAGGGAGGAAAAAGATAAACAATTAATAAACATTACTAATGCAGTTTGCAAATGAACACAGTTAATAGTAGCAGCAGATTGTCAGTATCTGGTCAATAGCCTCTCTCTCTCTCTCTCTCTCTCTCTCTCTCTCTCTCTCTCTCTCTCTCTCTCTCTCTCTCTCTCTCTCTCTCTCCCACCACAACTTCCAAGTGTTTCCAATCTATTGTTTGCAATTTTCCTTTTCCTCTTTAATGTGATGTGTATATAGATTAATTGAACTAGATATAGATTAAGATGTATATTTAAGCCTGTTTACATAGCTAATTGTCACGAGCTGAATTTGCCTATGTCAGAGAGAGAAATCAGAGATGGGAAAAGAGATGGAAATGGGGAAAGAATTGTGACTGATTAGTTCTACTAAGACAAGAAGTAACCATGGAAAGAACAATTAATAAGCCCCAGCAGATAATGAATCCCTATTAATATTTCTGGATGTTCAGCTTCAATATCCAAATATCAAGTACCTATCATTTTCTTGCATTCTTTGGGACCACTTGAGCCTTTTCCTATGAGAGTTTTTCTTTTTCTTTTTCTTAAAGAAACCTAGGAGGTTTCTAGGAGTGATCTCACTGCTATCTATTCAGTAAGACAGCAGATTTCAGCATGTATGTGAAATGGTAAATGGGAGTGTGTTTGTGTTGCTCTCTCCTGCTCATTCTATTCTCCCACACTCATTCCACAGACATTATGCCTCAAGGATCACCTATCAAGGACATAAACAAATGATACCTCCCATACTTTGACCAGGATTTAATGGAGAATGCTACATCCAGGTTTCTTTTTCCTTCCAGTGATGCTGCTTCAGACTGGCTTCTATTTACCAAATAGAAGAGAAACCAAACTATCTTTGTTTGCTTCTTGGTAGCTGGTCAGTCTACTAAAATGAGTTACACAACTATCATGGCTATATGTGTGGTGTTGTTTGCCCTCCTTCTCTATGGTGTATGGAAATAACAGACAGCAGAAGAATCACTTCCAGACAGACAGAAAAAATATGTCTGATAAATTCATTTTTATCAGATTTTTATCATGCCTGACCATGACCCTGATACTTACATGTTTAGTGGATTAAAAATGGGATAAGCCTAGCAAGACAAATCCATGTTGACTTTTGTTTATAATAGCATTTTAAGGTGATTATAGGTCAACCTTTTTACGTCTGTTCTAAAATCTTTTCTGATATTAGTGTCAGTCTGACTGGCCTTCAGTTAGTCAGCTTTTTGTCCCTTTTTAGAAGCAAGAGACAAGAGTTGCATTCCTTTGGCCTTTTGGCACCCTTTCAATTCTCCTGGATTTCTCAAAGATAATACTTACGATTTCTGACAAATCATCAGCTAGTTTCTTTAGTACTATAGGATACAACTGGTGTCTTTTGGGAAATTTAACTCATTCAAAGTAAATAGGCATTCTCTGATATTTCTATCAGGCTCAGGCTTTAGTTCTGCTCCTTCGTGATCCTTTTTTTTTCTATGAGAAAAAAATGAATCAAAATACTAGTGCAGTAGCCCTGCCTTTGCTTTAGCATGCTGTCTTCTTCATTGATTATAATGATTCCCTTTTTGGTTTGAACTTACTGAAAGGAGCCTTTTCTCTTATACCTAGCATCCTTAGATAACTTATTTCATTCTGAATTTTGTTTTCCTGATACTGGCTCTACAGTTTTGGCTAGCCTGGATCTCTTTTCATTTCTTATGCATTTTACTTCTTAACCAATACTCTGAATTTCTGTTTAAATCAACAGCTTACATATATACTATGTAACATAGCAATAACTGTTAGATTGCAGTTAGATTTAATAAACACATGCACCAGCACCATACCTACAGCATTTCAGCTATTTCCACTTTATCACTTCCATACGGAAGTAAAATTCCATATTGATTGATATCAATGCAAGAATAATTGATCCTATTGTGCCCTTTTCCATTTCCAAAGGAAAGAAAATATCTGCAGACCTTGTTGTGCTTTAGATAATTAAAGCCTTCACAATTCTTTGAAATATTTGCAATTTGCTTTTGGAAATTATCTTACATATCTTCTCTTTGGTTGGAAGGAGGATAGTAGACACCAACTAAAGTATTGCTTGTATTTATTCCTTTACTTACTTCAACCCAATGCTTTCTGCAGCATTAAGTATATTCACTTTGATTTCTGAGCAGGTCCTAGACTTTAAAAGCTGGTGTAATTTTTTATTTTTCCTTCAATAGTTTAAGAGGTACTAGCAACTCTTCCACTTTTGACAATGTATAACTCTTTATAGGAGGCTCTTATTTCAGGATTTTCATTTCAACTTCTTAAGGATTCGGTATAAAGTCTTTGTAATCAAACTCAATATAGTTTAGACATTTACTTATTTATCTATGCTTTTCAGTTCTAATTAATCTTGTATCAGTAATCCTTCATCTGGGCTACTCAGATAATATAAACCAGATCTTTCCTGTAGTTACTATCGGTGTATCCAGCCATTGACTTGCCATCTTCTTCTTCTTTTTTCCTGATTCTCATTCATGGCCTAAAAGAGGTATGAACATGCTACCTGAGCTCCTTGAGTCTTAGCTTCTTTCTGAGATGTTCAAATCCATAAACAATGTATTTCCAGATTTGAATTATACACAACATGTCACATCTGCTAGGAAGTAGGGGTATTAGGAAGCCAATAAAGCTCTAGCCTTGGATCTAGTATATAGAGTACTCTAAGGGAAGGTTCATGGATCTCTAGAGGCTTTGTAAAGAGCAGAGTCTCAATTTTACTGCATGTGAGATCTCGGTGGTGGAGCTTAACAGCATGCTGCAAAAGTTTTTTTTGTAATCTGACTGTACTTTGCTTTGCAATCTCACTGCTACCCCATTTAGTTTGTGCTTCTTGTCTTCTTCCTCACTTCTGTCTTTACATTATGGTTCAATTTCTAACTATCTGTCCAGAAGTACCATGTGGCATTTGAACTTTTTTCTTTTTAATTAAAGTTGTGTTATTGTAACAAAACATGAATTTAAAACTACTGCATGAAATGAAAGGAAATGTCACCTGTAACAGGCATAGAACATATAGATAGGAGAATACATAAAGGCAAAAAAGATTTTGGAAGTTATGCAAGGTTAACAAATGGAAAAATCTTAAGGTACTAAACATATGTTTATAATTGTTAGTATTAGAAAGTTCTATACAGAAGAAACTATGCAGTTACAAGGGTGTGTATGAGAAGGGTATGGAAAAGAATCAAATCACCCATTATTTAAGGCCAATATTTTTGGAGAATCGGATGAAGGAAATATCTTCTCTTCTTTATCATCATACTTCTAGACTTAACCCTGACCTGCAAAATATATATCTCCATTTTCCAACTATTTATTCTGTATCTTGCTGAAAATATAAACGTTGGTGCCAAGCATTTGCAGTACAGTCATAGAGCACCCATAGACACAGCTACCTAGGAACCACAATTAAATGTGAATGATGCTCTATGTTCTATGTGCATTCTGCTTAATCTAACTTTTGTCTCAATACTGGTTGGACTTAGCTCCTTGCTTTTGTGTCTATGGCCCAGGATTAACAGATTAACAATGACATTTGTTCATTCATGAGCAGTAGTGATGTCCCTATCTGGTGCAGAATAAAACACCTTTTCCCCCACGAAGAGATTAATACAGTTCTTCTTTTAGAGCCATAGAGTTTGGAGCTTATTTAGACGATTGAATTTAATGTCTGCTAAATGCAGGAATCTAAATTAAATGGCATCAAGAAACAACTAATCAACTAATACAAACAAACCAACGAAATCTATCCAATGTTTGCTAGAAGATATGTAGCCTAGGGTTTTACTTCCTGTATTTTACTTGAGGGCAACTAATCCTATATTGGGTTGTACTTTTAGGAATCTCAGCAAATTAAATCAGTATATAATCGTAAAAAAAGACTGGTGTGTAAGTCCGGTCTCCTCTGTGTAGGGAGCAGTTACAGTAGCCTTGACAGACAGCCATTCCATCTCTGCCTCAAGAGTTCCAATGAAAAGGAGCTCTTCAGCTACTCAGGCAATCTAACCCCTTAACAGAGCTTTATCATTATCCAGTTTCTCCACATCTTTAGCTATAATCTGTCTCTCTGAAATGTTCATGCCTTAGCTGTAGCCTTCTCCTCTGCACAAACAGAACAAGTTATGTTATATTTTGTATGCCATCCCTTCACATATTTTAAGCTGTCTACCATGTCTATCCTTAATCTTCTTTTCTGCAGGCTAAAATATTATCCAGTTCTTCAAGCGTTCTCTCATGACTTAGGGCCTCTTTTGACACTTAATTTAAGACTATTTTTAAGAGTTTTGCAATGCATACTTGATCTTTTTTTTTAAGTTAGAAAGTTTTCTGGTATAAGGTATTAAATCATTCTTTATTTTATCTAGCTTCTTTCAAACTAGTTCAATTTGAAAGTACTTTCATAATTTGTTTCTGGTAATAGGACACGTTAGAGAACTTCAAAAAGATTTTCACTAGTACTCTGGCAGAGAAGAAGAAGTAAAGAACAAAACACCCTATGGGAATGAGTTTCTTTACATTAACAACATAGTTGATTTAAACTTTCATTCAGGTCTGTGGCATGGCTGGAAGGCCCTTGGATCTTCTCCTTCCCTGGTGTAATCTATATTATGCTTTTCTTCTTGTGGTTTGTTTGCATTTTTCAAACAAATGCAAATTTCTGGTCCTGGATTTTCCTCTTCAGATTTAGAAGGCATATCTGGTACATTCTTTGGCCCATCCAACTAACAAGTCATAAGACTGTGTGCTCAGTTCTATTTCTCTACGCCTTTACTTTCAAAAAATCTCTCACACTGCTTTGTTTAAAAATGGTGATTATGCTGCCAAGCAATTTAATTCTTCACTATCAGGCTTGGATCTTGAAGGATTTTTCTTTAGCAGCTTTTGATCTATGGAGGTCACTGCTGTATCAAAGAAGGCAGGAGTGTTTAGAAATTTCTAAAATCTCTCTCTTTTCAAGGTAGGTCAAGCAGTATCTGACAGGAATGAATGCCCCACTGCATTTCAGATGGGTAAGATTGTCCCCCCCCAGATTCCTTTTCAATATGGACTTCGTCTATGCCCACAGGTCAAGCCTTAACACCCCATGCTTAGCTGGTATTGTGAAGTTCTTGTCCTCTTTTCTATCATTGTGTGCAGTATCAGTTTAATATTAGAGGCGTTCCTCTGTGGGTAAGTGCACAAAAATGATCTTAACAAATCTAATAAGTCTTTTCCATCTCTAACTAATGCATTTCTATTTGGATTGCAGTGGAGAAATAAAGTTACACTCTTGATAGACACCATTTGCCATCAGCCTTCGGAGTGTTAAATAGACTGCCAAGTCTCTGGTGTGGAGCAGCAGTCAAAAGATTTGTTGCACACATGGGAAATACTCATTCCCTGATGTGTGCACTGCAGTTCTTTCCTTAATGGAGTTCAGTTTGTTTTTGTTTTATTGGATTCAATTTCAGACTAAGCAAGCTGTCCTGAGGTGTACATGGAAGGAAATCAAGATGGTAATTTAAGAGGTATTTAAAATGGGAATTAATTAGAGGAGTAAAACATGAATCCCCTGCTTCTGTCTTGGCCAGGGCACAACACAACCTTGCTACAGACGCTGGGAAAGTCAGTTTGGTTTTAAAAACATCTTTTATTTTGAGTAGAAAAACTTATACAAAAGTTAATAAGGCCTTAAATGTGTCATTCATCAAATAAATTATCATACTCGGAACTAAAAATAGCTGACAATACAAGGTGGTTCAAAACTGGCTCTTGTCAAACAGTTCTAATTATTTAACTCAATTTAAATCAAAGATATGGTTCAGATGAAACCTCATGTTTATCATATCTTCAATTTATTAATTTCTGTACCTAAGAAGCAACAGATAAAGAATAGAAGCTAAGGCCAAACCAGCAGAAGATTAGCGATGATAACTCATACTATTGCTGGGGTCACTAGAAAAAAAATCTTTGTTCATTGATGAAGCAATACAATCAAGTAAAAATATTAATTTAAAATGTTTTTTCTTCTTCTCTTGGTCTAAGATACAGTTCCTGGTTTTGAACCAAAACCAAAACCAAAACTAAAAACAGTCAGTCTAACTTGTTTGGTACAGTCTGGCAGAATCTAGATTTGCGATTCTCAATTTAGGAGAATTGCAAAGCAAGGGGAATGGATGGTTGCACATATATGAAAATTTGTAATGTAATCTGGATTAATTTTAAAACTGAGGCCAGCAAGATACATTCCTGAATATGTTAAATTTTATGTTTAGATAAAAAATTATAACATTGAAATGGTAATAGCTAAATTTTTAACCATGGCTATAAAAAAGTATTAATCTTTACTAATACATTCATAATTTTGAAGTCTTAAAACTTTTTATATTATACTTTAATCTGCCAAACAGTTTCATCCTCAGCTAAACTCTTTGACTGTATTTTTATTTGGCTATTAGAAACAGGGCTTTTTTTTGTCATAGAACGCCCAGAACGGAGTTCCGGCACCTTTTTTGGATGGCACTTTGTAGGGTAGGCAAGATGGGTTGTATGACATGTGTGAGTTCCGGCACCTTTTTTTTTTTTTTTTTTACAAAAAAAGCACTGTTTAGAAATAATAAATACTGCATATATACACATTTGTAATAAACTATGTTATCTTGCTTTCAGCTATTGAACGTTATTGCAAAGCTCTCTTGGCAGAAAGAAAAAAAATTATAGGATTGTGCTATGCTTCCAATCCAGTTCCAAAAAGAAGTTGTGGAGCATATGGGGATGCATGTTTCCTACGTCTGCTTCTACTTAAAATACATCAATTCCCAGGATCACAAGGCAGCTGCAGAGGGAGCTGTATGATCTCTGCAAGAGATGCAACTGCTTAAAGGGTTGAAAATGATATATTTACAGTCAGCATCCTGTATCTTTTCAAAATTATTTCTAAAGCACTGCATTAAACTTATTATTACAGCAAGAAATTTAGACTGGATTGACATTTTTATCTTTCCAGTCCTTCCCAAGGACCTGGGATAGGCAGATGTTCTTGTTTGATGATGTTAAAAGTATCATCACAGGATGTAAGCTGTTCCAAGCAAAGCTGACTTATGCAGTTGACTGATTATGATTTTGTTCAAGGGATGCTCCAGAAGTTTTGAGATTGCATCCAAAATGCTTATTATTATTGGTACTATCTTTTTTTTCCCTTTGCCACAATTGCTCTACTTCTGCTTGCAAGTCTTTGTATATTGTGATGTTATCCAGTTCTTTCTCTTTTATTCTGTAATGATGAATAAGTTGGGGCAAAACAAAGGTAAGTAAAAGGAGGAACAAGATTGATAGACTAAATAATTGTCCCTGTTTTCTGAAATTAGTTTTATTAATTTTTCTTTGTGAGTGCAGATGAATAACGTCCTTTAAATATTGGAAACTGTTGCTATGAGGAAATTTAAGGCCAGTTTGTAATCAGAATATAACAATCACTTATACATTTGTTTCCACCTGGCAATACTTTATGTGGCTTCCAATATTATTTACAGTATGTCTTTTTAAGCATCATGGAAGACGTTCACTCAGGTGCTTGCTTTTCACTCAGCATGTGATTAATTTACCAAAAACAGTTTCAAAATCTATATTCAGTTCTTTGGCAGATTAAGATAAAAATAGAAGTAACACTGAATGATGAATGATCAAATTTCTAATGCTTGCTGTAAAGGTTAAAAGGAGAAGGACAATATTATTACAAGATATCTTTCTAAAAAGCCCCCCTTTCTCTACTTGTATAAATCTTCTAATTTAAGACCTTTAAGACCTTGCTTCAACCACAGTTTTCTACCTGGGAGTAGGAAACACAAATATTTTATTCTTACTCTCTTCCTCCTTTCTGTGATTAACTTTGGTATATGCCCATGAGAGTTACCCAGGGATTACATGAACTGGGATAGAGAAGAATTTCTCTCATTCTGAATTTGACACTGACCCAATTTATTTCTTAGAATAAGTGGTCAGTCATTTATCTTTTGGATTGCAATGCTACTTATCTGTAGCTTTTTTGTTTAATTTTTTTTTATTCACAAAGGTGTAAACTAAGGGGAGGGATATATTATTTTGAAGACTCATCTAAGTACAAGTTTTCATATGAATTATTGGAAAAAAGGCAGTGACGGATAGAGAAAAGAATAAAATGCATTGTGACTCAATTCTGACAGTTTGACATGAACTGGTTCCATTTCTCCGTATCAGGGCATCAGAATCTAAATCCTTTTTTCTTGGTTTCTTATGAAATTTTTTGGAACTGAAACTTGGTAACCATCACTGATTTGCTGGTAATATGAATGTAAGAATTTATCCATTTTAAATGGAGCGGACAACCATATAATACAGTCCACATTTAGAACAAAGTTGAAAACTGCTTCTCCTGTCATATTATTTCTTCTATAACTGAACTAAATTTTCACATCTATGCTAGCATAATTTCACCCCTTGTTGTTGTTGTTAGTTGCGAAGTCGTGTCCGACCCATTACGACCCTATGGACAACATTCCTCCAGGCCTTGCTATCCTCTACCATCTTCTGGAGTCCATTTAAGCTCATGCCTACTGCTTCAGTGACTCCATCCAGCCACCTCATTCTCTGTCGTCCCCTTCTTCTATTGCCCTCAGTCTTTCCCAGCATTAGGCTCTTCTCGAGGGAGTCCTTCCTTCTCATTAGGTGGCCAAAGTACTTGAGTTTCAACTTCAGGATCTGGCCTTCTAAAGAGCAGTCAGGGTTGATCTCCTCTAGGACTGACCGGTTTGATCGCCTTGCAGTCCAGGGACTCGCAAGACTCTTCTCCAGCATCATAGTTCAAAGGCTTCAATTCTTTTGCGCTCAGCCTTTCTTTTCACAGCCATACATTGCAACTGGGAAAACCATGGCCATGACTATACATACTTTTGTTGGCAGGGTGATATCTCTGCTTTTTAGTATGCTGTCTAGATTTGCCATAGCTTTTCTCCCCAGGAGCAAGCGTCTTTTAATTTCTTGGCTGCAGTCCCCATCTGTGGTGATCTTGGAGTCCAGAAAGATAAAATCTGTCACTACCTCCATTTCTTCCCCATTTATTTGCCAGGAATTGAGAGGGCCAGATGCCACGATCTTGGTTTTCTTAATGTTGAGTTTCAAGCCAACTTTTGCACTCTCCTTCTTCACCCGCATCAAGAGGCTCTTTAGTTCCTCTTCACTTTCCGCCTTTAGGGTGGTATCATCTGCATATCTTAGGTTGTTGATATTTCTCCCGGCAATCTTAATTTCAACTTTTGATTCATCTAGCCCTGCCTTTCTCATGATGTGCTCTGCATATAAGTTAAATAGGCAGGGCGACAGTATACAGCCTTGCTGGACTCCTTTTCCAATTTTGAACCAATCAGTGGTTCTGTGTCCAGTTCTCACTGTTGCTTCTTGTCCCGCATATAGGTTTCTCAAGAGACAAATAAGATGGTCTGGTACTCCCATCTCTTTAAGAACTTGCCACAATTTGTTGTGATCCACACAATCAAAGGCTTAGCATAGTCAATGAAGCAGAAGTAGATGATTTTCTGGAACTCCCTAGCTTTCTCCATGATCCAGCATATGTTGGCAATTTGATCTCTAGTTCCTCTGCCTCTTTGAAATCCTGCCTGTACTTCTGGAAGTTCTCAATCCACATACAGCTGGAGTCTAGCTTGTAGGATTTTAAGCATAATTTTACTTGCATGTGAAATGAGTGCAATGGTGCGATAGTTTGAATATTCTTTTGCATTGCCTTTCTTTGGAATTGGAATGTAAACTGACCTTTTCCAATCCTGTGGCCACTGTTGAGTTTTCCAAATTTGCTGGCAAATTGAGTGTAGCACTTCTACTGCATCATCTTTTAAGATTTTGAATAACTCAGCTGGAATACTGTCACCCCCACTAGCTTTGTTGTTGCTCAGATTTCCTAAGGCCCATTTCACTTCACATTCTAGGATGTCTGGCTCGAGGTCAGTGACCACCCCATCGTGGTTATCAGGGATGCTAAGCTCGTTCTTGTATAGTTCTTCTGTGTAATTTTGCCACCTATTCTTAATCTCTTCTGCCTCTGTTAGGTCCTGCCATTTTGGTCCTTTATCATGCCCATCTTTGCATGAAAAATTGCATATCTCCAATTTTCTTGAAGAGATCTCTGGTTCTCCCTATTCTATTGTTTTCTTCTATTTCTTTGCACTGTTTATTTAAGAGGACATTCTTATCTCTTCTAGCTATTCTCTGGAATTCTGCATTCAGTTGGGTGCATCTTTCTCTTTCTCCCTTGCTTTTCGCTTCCCTTCTTTCCTCAGCTATTTGCAAAGCTTCCTCAGACAACCATTTTGCTTTCTTGCATTTCTTTTTCTTTGGGATGGTTTTAGTTGCTATCTCTTGTACAATGTTGCGAACCTCTGTCCATAGTTCTTCAGACACTCTGTCTATCAGATCTAATTCCTTAAATCTATTTGTCACCTCTACTGTATATTCATCAGGGATATGATTTAGTTCATACCTGAATGGCCTAGTGTTTTTCCCTACTTTCTTCAATTTAAGCCTAAATTTTTCAACGAGAAGCTCATGATCTGAGCCACAGTCAGCTCCTGGTCTTCTTTTTACTGACTGTATAGAGCTTCTCCATCTTTGCTGCAGAGCACATGGTCAATCTGATTTCTGTGTTGACCGTGTGGTGATGTCCATGTGTAGAGCTGTCTCTTGGGTTGTTGGAAAAGTGTGTTTGCTATGACCATCATATTCTCTTGACAAAATTCTATCAGTCTGTGCCCTGTACTCCAAGGCCAAACTTGGCTGTTATTCCAGTTATCTTTTGGCTTCCTACTTTAGCATTCCAATCCCCCATGATGATAAGGACATCATTTTTTGGTATTGATTCTATAAGGTGCTGTAGGGCTTTATAGAACCAGTCAATTTCATCCTCTTCAGCACCAGTGGTTGGGGCATAGACCTGGACTACTGTGTTATTGAATGGTTTGCCTTGGATTCACACTGAGATCATTCTGTCATTTTGGAGATTGTATCCCAGCATTGCATTTCCTACTCTTTTATTGACTATGAAGGCTACTCTGAGGGATTCTTGCCTGCAGTAGTATACCTGATAGTTCTCTGAATTAAATTCACCCATTCCTGTCCATTTTAGTTTGCTGATTCCTAAGATGTCGATGTTTAATCTTGTCATCTCTTGTTTAACCACGTCCAGCTTGCCTTGATTCATGGATCTTACATTCCAGGTTCTAATAGAGAAAAGATCTTTACAGCATCGGACTTTCCTTTCACCACCAGATGCATCCACAGCTGAGCGTCCTTTTGGCTTTGGCCCAGTCGCTTCACTCTTTCTGGGGCTACTAGTATTAGCCCTCTGCTCTTCCTCTGTAGCACATTGGACACCTTCTGACCTGAGGGGCTCATCTTCCAGCGTCATATCTTTTTGCCTTTTGGTACTGTTCATGGGGTTTTCATGGCAAAGATACTGGAGTGGGTTGCCATTTCCTTCTCCAGTGGATCACATTTTGTCAGAACTCTCTGCTATGACCTGTCTGTCTTGAGTGGCCCTGCACAGCATAGCTCATAGCTTCATTGAGTTACGCAAGCCCCTTCACCACGACAAGGCAGTAATCCGTGAAGGAGTCACCCCTTGTATAAATGATTAATTGTGTGGCATGTACATTATGCCACACAATTAAGGTCATTATGATGAAGTAATATGGTGACTGGAATTTCTTTCACATAGTTTATGCCATAAAATTTTTCACATACTTGATCTATTACAGTGATGTGAACCTTTTAGAGATCTGGTTGCCCAAACTGCAAGTCAAAACCCACTTATTGATCGCAAAGTGCCAGTGCCACATCAGCATTGTGGTGCCCTCAGGGGGGAGAATGGCCCACTGGGTGGTCATGGCTGCGGTGGTCATGGCAGACTGAGTAGGCATGGCTGGGGTGGGCATGGCCACCTTGATGTTGCTCATGGGGGGACACCCATGTTGGCTGGGCAGGGTTGGGGGAGATCCAGGGGGTCTCTGGCAGGTGGGGCAGTGGTTAGGAGGCTCGTCCTTCAGGGTGAGGTGAGGCAAGGCAAGGATCAGGGCGGGGGTGCCATTGCTGTGGGGCAAGCCAAGGCGAGACAGGGGCTGGGGCGGCGGCTGCCTGACACCATCGGCCCCCGCACACAGAGGCCAGTGACTGCATGGAGGCCGATGGTGTCCATCAGCAGCCATAGCCTACTGGCCCCTCAACCAGCGCACTCTGGGGATCTGCAGCCTGCTGCCAATACTGGACCACCCATTCAGCAGCAGGTGGAGTAGAAGACAGGGGCAGGCACGTGATGCAGACTGCTGGACGTGCCTTCTCCATTCCATCTGTTTTTGCTTGTGGTTGGAGACCAAGTCGCTGCTGGTCATATCGGCTTGCTCACAGATCTTGTTCTTGGCCCATGCATGGAGCCTATTCCCCTTGCGCACCCGACACACCTTAGCCCTGCCGCGGGCTGCCGTAGCCAGCAGTTTATGCAGGTCCCTTAGGCTGCCGCCACCACCTGGAGTGCCTGGCCCGCCCAGCATATAGGTGAAACAGCCAGCTAGCAAGCTCGAGAAGTGATGGTAGAACACATCCATGCCCAGCAAGCCAAAGGCCACCTTGAACAAGGAAAGCCAGATCCCCATTGGTGCCATGGCCCCCCAGTCCCAGCTAGGATTGCGTGCCTCCGCCCCATCTCTGCTGGGCCTGGGTGGCCATGACGCTGATGGGGATCCAACTTTTCCTGCTTGGGGTGGCCTTTTGCCTGCTGGCCCTGGGCATGCTCTACCACCTCTTTGCAAGCTGACTGCTCTACCACCTCTTTGCAAGCTGACTGCTTTGCCTCTTTTGTGCTGAGTGGGCCTGCAACTCTGGGCGGTGGCCTAATGGACCTGCGTGAGCGGCTGGTGGCCATGGTAGGTACTGAGGTATGTGAGGGGAATACAGTCCACCTGCAGGCCAAGGGCAAGATCCACACAGGGGCTGAAGAGAGGACCAGTGGCGACCAGTTCTCCAACCAAAAAGAGACGGGATGGAGTAGGCATGTCCGGCAGTCCACATCATGTGCTCGCCCAACTTCATGTGTTGCCAGTGCTGCTGCAGAGCTGCTGCTAGAGGGCCAGCCTGGTATTCACAGCAGTCTCCATAGCCCCTGCTGCCAGATGCTATCAACCCCCGTGCGCTCACCGCCTCCTCTGCGCATACCTTGGGAGCTGCCGGGCTGGGCAGGACTGGGGCCAGGGCAGTGGGGACCAGTCCCTCACTATCTCTGGGGCATCCCCGGGGGGCCAACACCACTTGCTCACTCACTTCCTTCCCCCGTCACTTCCAAACGCCATGTGCTTGCTACTCTGGTGAACAGTGCTGGGGCGACGGCGCACATGCCCACAAGAGGGATCTGAGTGCCACCTCTGGCATGCATGCCATAGGTTTGCCACCACTGATCTATCATCTCCAACCTTTCAAAAGGAGGTCAGAGAACATCACCTTAGGTGTGAATTGTGGAATACATGTGAAATACAACTGGACTTTCAATTCTTTTCTATTTGGCGGGAATGAATATGAGTATTTAAAACTGGGTTTTTGGGTAAAGCAATGAATGTTTAGGCAAAAAATAAAAAATATCTGATGCAGGAACCAGGAAACAAAGTGGCTCTATGCAACATATTTTTCCCTCCACAGTTCTTTTAATAATTTAGTACAGTATGTCATAATAAAACTGTGGATATAGGAAATGAACCTTGAAGAAAATACAGAGCAACAGTTTACTTTTTAATTTTTGGAGTGAAACAAGAAATCTCATTTGAGACTTTTAATTTCTGAAATCACCATGAACAGTTTCATCTTGATAAATATTGACATGTTGATGAGATATCCAACCAGGGTACAATAGAAAGAGGGACAAAGCCTGATACCAATTTCTTCTCCTTTAAACTGACCCTCATCAAAAAAGTTAGAAAGCAACCACATAGTCCTATTATGAGATTATTATTTGCATGGCTATGTCCTTAAGGGGGTGGCACTTTTGCTCAGCAGTGAAGACCCCGGGCTTATCAGCTGGAAAGCCAGCAGCCCAGTTTTCAGATCTGAGCTCCTGTCCTTGCTCCAGGTCCTGCCAATTTAGCAATTGAAAGCATACAAATGTAAGTAGATAAATAAGTACCACTTTGGTAGGAAGGTAACAGTGCTCCATGATGACATGTTGTCCACATGACTATGGAAATGTCTTCAGACAACATTGGCTCAATGGCCTTGAAACAAAGAGAAGTACCTCCTCCTAAAGTCGGTAAAATCTGCAGGGACTCCTCTTCCTCCTATGCCCTTCAGGTGTCATCCTGAAAGTTCATGAAAATTCTTGGAGCCATGGTTCCTCCCCTCTCCCAATCATCTTCATCAGCAATGTTAATGGGAAAATACTTTAAGTTCTCAGAAAAACAGGGGAAATTTCAAAAATCTTAATCATGGAGCAGTTTATCATGAAATGCATTGGTAAATGGTGGAAGCATTGACTCTGCAAGTCATTGAGCTTTGTGCAGTTTTAGAGAAATTGCAGTGAGGTAGAACCCTTAGACAATTTATCCATCACTGCTCTCTCAGCTGTCTATCTGAACATGTTAGACTTTCTTTTATGTGTCAAGCATCCATTCCCCATCCTATCTCCTTCTCCTTTTTAAGATGGACAACATTTAGGGGAACTCATCAAATTTGCGGATGACACCAAGCTGGCAGGAATAGCCAACACTCCAGAAGACAGGCTTAAGATACAGGAGGACCTGGACAGACTTGAACACTGGGCGCTATCTAACAAAATGAAATTCAGTGGTGAAAAAAGTAGGGTTCTACATTTAGGCAAGAAAAACCAAATGTATAGGTATAGTATAGGGCAGGGGTGTCCAAACTTTTTTCAAAGAGGGCCAGATTGGATGAAGTGAACGTGCTGGAGGGCCGAACATTTTTCCGAACATTCTTTGAACCATTACAATTAAATTCAAATGAATTATTTTATGCCTCTTTCCTCTCCCTCTCTTTCCTCTTTCTCTCTCTCTCTTTCCTTTCCCTTTCCTCTCCCCTCTCTCTCTTTCTCTTTCCTCTCCCCCTCTTTCTCTTTCCTCTCTCTCTTTCTCTTTCCTCTTTCTCTCTTTCTCTTTCCTCTAACTTTCTCTTTCCTCTCTTTCTCCTTTCTTTCCTCTTTTCTTCTCTTTCCTCTTTCCTTCCTTTCT
>NW_015388685.1:64163-86432 GCF_001527695.2 Protobothrops mucrosquamatus
GGGAGAGCTCAGAAGGCCAAGCAAGGGCTGACACCAACCTGGAACTCTCTGGTCCAACGAGCCTTCAGGGAAGGAGGCTGGGTGACGCAGCACACAAGCGGCCGGACGGAGAACCGCCAAGGATTGATTGACTTCCGGGAGGGGCGGGTCCCAACTGCCGGGACACTTATAACCACAGGGCGGATGGTGGCTTGCGGTTGGGGGCAGGGTAACAGGGCGCAGGGCCAATGAGGAGCCTTGCGAGGGGGCAAGTCCCATGAGAGAGAGAGAGACAGAAGTGCAAGTGCAAGTGCCTCTGTCTCTCTCTCTCTCTCTCATGGGACTTGCCGGAGGGCCGCATTTATATAGAGCAGGGAGGGCTGTTCGAGGGCCGGATTAAACCAGGCCGCGGGCCGCAAATGGCCCGCGGGCCGGACTTTGGATATGCCTGGTATAGGGGGTACCTTGCTCAATAGTAGTAACTGTGAGAGGGATCTTGGAGTCCTAGTGGACAATCACTTAAATATGAGTCAGCAGTGTGCTGCAGCTGCCAAAAAAGCCAACACAGTGCTGAGCTGCTTTAACAGAGGGATAGAATCAAGATCACGTGAAGTATTAATACCACTTTACAATACCTTGGTAAGGCCACACTTGGAATACTGCATCCAGTTTTGGTCACCACGATGTAAAAAAGATGCTGAGACTCTAGAAAGAGTACAGAGAAGAGCAACAAAGATGATTAGGGGACTGGAGGCTAAAACATATAAGGAACGGCTGCTGGAATTGGGTATGTCTAGTTTAACAAAGAGAAGGACGAGGGGGGAACATGATAGCAGTGTTCCAATACCTCAGGGGCTGCCACAAAGAAGAGGGAGTCAAGCTATTCTCCAAGGCGCCTGAAGGCAGGACAAGAAGCAACGGATGGAAACTGATCAAGGAGAGAAGCAACCTAGAACTAAGGAGAAACTTCCTGACAGTTAGAACAATTAACCAATGGAACAACCTGCCTCCAGAAGCGGTGAATGCTCCAACACTGGAAGTCTTTAAGAAGAGATTGGACAGCCATTTGTCCAAAATGGTGTAGGGTTTCCTGCCTGAGCAGGGGGTTGGACTCGATGACCTCCAAAATCCCTTCCAACTTTATTATTATTATTAAATAAATCCTTTGTTCACCTCTCGAATCTCTCACCCAGGGAAACTTATGGGGGTGAGACGAGTGCACTATAATTGTGATACACCCACCCCTCACGTTTGTAATTATAAAGACATATGGTGCCTCTCAAACCTGTGAACTGCAGAATTACCACCACCATTTCCTGTATATAAATTAAAATATAAAAATAGCAATTCTTAGTAAAGCATAATCCCTAAATATTAAAAATGGAATTGCATTCTGTTGAAATTACATTATTCATATTCAGTAGCATGGATTATCATATATTTACACATGAATACATGGCCACCCTACCATTCCTTGGGATAAACAATGTTATACAATTGCAAAAAGGAAATAAAAATAGTATGTCAAAATAATTGAAACATAAGGAAAAAAAACTAATTTTATTTCACATCACCATTTACAAGTTGTTTACCCAACGTTCTCTTCTGTAAACTGTCCTTGCTTCTAACATGCTCATGCCTTGCTTCATACATTATCATTTGATCTTTGCTATTAATTTATAGGTCCATTAAGGTATTGACTGGAATCTCAAATTCATAAAAATGGTGTGCCAGTTCAGGGATAATATTACGAGAAGCAAATCAGCCAAATGTTGTCTGTTCACATCTTGAACAGTTTGTGGAAGTAAACTTCAGCTCTGTAAATTAAAGATTGCCACCTTACCCTTGCAAATGAAATCATTTTTCTATTTAGGTCAAACACCATGGGCAAAACCAAAATGACCAAGTTGGCTTATGTTTTCAAATACATTAGTAAAATTACCATCCTTAGAGGATCTTTTTATTTTAAATATCATAGCAGACTATAGCAGAGATGATAAACATAGCAGACCCAGACTACTGAGGAAGAGCAAAGCAAGTTTTGCCTTTCCTGGCCATGATAATGTCAGCATCTGCAGAATTTCCCTGTCTTTCCTTACAAATAATTTGGCAGTCCATTGTTGTTTGCTTTTAAAAAGGTACCTCAGATGGGAGCCAATTTACTTTGACCCCAAGTATTCAGTGCAAAATATTTGGTACTGAATGTTTCTTTCTTAGCCAGAATCATCTGGATCCTCTACCTTAACCTTGGTTGTATGTACACCTTGTTGTATGTACAGCAATCATATTGTAGATAGATCAGGTGGAAGTCTCCTGCCCTTTAGCTGTTCTTTTTCAAATTTTACGGAAGAGTTGTTTTTCACAAAGTTTTGCTGAGGGAAAAGGAAAACAAGGAAGACTGGATAATGGATTTGAATAAGGTTTCTTACCTGCTGTCATAAACAGCCCAATCATTTGAAAAATGTTTTCTTGGATTCCTCGATTCTAAAAAAGATTCTCTGTCTTTTGGCAAGGTCATATCATGTACGAAATTCCAAAAACATGTTTGGGTGTTTTTTCATGAACCTTCATTCTATAAACTATCGGCGATGTGAGAATAGGGAATGCCGACCTTGGAGATATTTTTCTGTTGGGCCTTACATGCCAGAAAGTGTGATCAGAGTAGTCAGCTAAATACAGACAAAATTAGATCCATCCCTATTTGCCGGCAGTGTCTTATCTAATTCTGCACACATGCGAACAAAGTGGTGTTATAGGAAAGCATCAGAATTCAAATATGCATAACCATTATCTTCTGCAGACCTTATTAACAACTCCATGTGATATGAAAATGTAATTTCTTCAATCCTTTTCTGTGGTTTCTGATTCTAGTAGTGTAAACCTATAATTACAATGCATTTCTCCTAAACTTCTGTTACTCAGAGTTTGAAGTCTCCATTCAATATTTCACACCAATTGATTGTAAACACTGAGGAACTTTGAGGGTAGGAGTGGCAGAAGCAATAATAATGAATCAAGCTGCATTTTCAAGTGCAGTATTAAAGAAAGTCCTTTAGCTCAGAAAACATTTAATCCAGATGCTAGACAGCTCAGCATACAGAAAAAGAAAAAAGACATCACTGATAGGTGGATAATTTTGAACTTGTTGGTTTCTTGGGATATTTAAAATAGTATAACCAATTCCTGTACAATGCCATAGATCCCATTTTTAAAGAAATGTTGAAGTTAAATATTGATATATTTACTAAAGAATATATCTTCAGTTTTGCTATTTTATTCCATACTGATCTGTTGGGGCTGACAATTCAACCTGGCATTTTTATTTTATCCTATTTCTTTGTTCCCTTATTTAATACTATTATAAGTGAGACATAAAGGAGGGGAAAGCGGAAGTGAGAAGAAGTCCTTGCTAATGGCCCCACAAAGTAACTTAAGTAATTGATTGAGTGATTTTTTATACCTATTTAATCAAAGACATTTCAGCAGAATTTGGTGGGGGATCCAAACTCACAGATGTGCAGTATAATTCTTTTCTTGTGGTTTTTGCTTGGCTCCCATCTGTCACTGTCCAGAGAAAAATATTTTTTAGGGGAAAGGTATATATTATAGTAACTCAGGGGTGTCAAGCTCGCAATGTCACGTAATGTGTCACGACATATCACTACTTTCTTTCCATTGCCAGCAATGGGGTGGGCGCAGTTTCGGCATGATGCTCGTGGGCCAGCAGTTTGATACCCCTGTAGTAACTGAACAGTATTCAAAGGGCTGCAGTAAAGTTATGCTTAAAATCCTACAAGTTAAACTCCAGCAGTATGTGGATCAAGAACTTCCAGAGGTACAGGCAGGATTTGAAGAGGCAGAGGAATTAGAGATCAAATTGCCAACATACGCTGGATCATGGAGAAAGCTAGGGAGTTCCAGAAAAACATCTACTTCTGCTTCATTGACTATGCTAAAAGCCTTTGATTGTGTGGATCACAACAAATTGTGGCAAGTTCTTAAAGAGATGGGAGTACCAGACCATCTTATTTGTCTCTTGAGAAACCTATATGAGGGCCAAGAAGCAACAGTGAGAACTGGACACAGAACCACTGATTGGTTCAAAATTGGGAAAGGAATCCAGCAAGGCTGTTGTCAATGCTGCTAATATTGAATATTCTTGCTTTGACAAAATATGCAGAACTGTCTGGTATTTTTAGAGTTAATTCAGATGACAGAGAAAAGGGCGGAGATTAGTAAGGAAAGCCTGGGAAAAGGAATGGAAGTGAATCTTTGCCCTCCAGGTTTTAATTGGAAGATGTGAATCATGACCCCAAAATAGGGGAGGGGAAATGCCTGGAATGTTATGTGCAAAGGGAAGGGAAATTCAGATCTTGGCATCCATCATGCCGTGCTGACACGTCTCTACACTAATAAAGGCTTTTTTAGGTTAAACCATGCCTGAAAGTTCTTTGAAGTGTTTCATTAGTCAGACACATGACAGCTGTATTCTGTCGCCCTGCCTATTTAACTTATATGCAGAGCACATCATGAGAAAGGCAGGGCTAGATGAATCAAAAGTTGGAATTAAGATTGCCGGGAGAAATATCAACAACCTAAGATATGCAGATGATACTACTCTAATGGTAGAAAGTGAAGAGGAACTAAAGAGCCTCTTGATGCGGGTGAAGAAGGAGAGTGCAAAAGTTGGCTTGAAACTCAACATTAAGAAAACCAAGATCATGGCATCTGGCCCTCTCAATTCCTGGCAAATAAATGGGGAAGAAATGGAGGTAGTGACAGATTTTTATCTTCCTGGGCTCCAAGATCACCACAGATGGGGACTGCAGCCAAGAAATTAAAAGACACTTGCTCCTGGAGAGAAAAGCTATGGCAAATCTAGACAGCATACTAAAAAGCAGAGATATCAACCTGCCAACAAAAGTACATATAGTCATGGCCATGGTTTTCCCAGTTGCAATGTATGGCTGTGAAAGTTGGACCAAAAGAAAGGCTGAGCGCAAAAGAATTGAGGCCTTTGAACTATGGTGCTGGAGAAGAGTCCTGCGAGTCCCCAGAGGACGACAGAGAATGAGGTGGCTGGATGGAGTCACTGAAGCAGTAGGCGTGAGCTTAAATAGACTCCAGAAGATGGTAGAGGACAGGAAGACCTGGAGGAACGTTGTCCATGGGGTCGCGATGGGTTGGACACGACTTCGCAACTAACAATAACAAATATTACATATGTTTAAATGACTGGCACCATTTTGAGATGGAATTCTTTAATCTCAGAGAAGGCAGGTCAATGTTGGAAAAAACTTCTTCCAAATGTCTTTCATTCTCCACAGTTAAACTTTTCCTGATGATAGCAACTCCCTAACTAAAGAATAAAGAAAAAAAATAGCATTTGGTAGAGTATTGTGAGGGTCCTAGAACTTGACTTGAAAGAGAAATCAGATTTTCTGATTCTAGTTTCTTGGAGAAAACCAGCCTCTTCTTCCTACACAAGTGCCAGTCTCAGAATTCTCCTTGCCCCAAGCAAAAATAATTTGATCAAACCCTTACAATGTCTGAAACTAATATGTCCCTACTTCACTTTAGCTGATTGATAGGATTATATCTGCTCCATCCTCAGCTGCTTAAGATGCCGTTCTATAAGTTCTTTCAGACTAATTGGATAATCATAGAAAAATGGGATAATCTATGCCTCTGTTTTCCAACTTTGACATACTCATTCAGGCACTATCACTTAGTTAACCTGCTTTCACATTACCCTTTTTCTTAAGCAGAATGCACTTCCAAAGTATATTTAGAAAAAAAGTGCTAAAACTACCACATATTCCAACTGGTGCAGCACTTTATCATCAGAATGATGGTGCTTTGATGATGCATTTAATGTACTGTTATCAAAGTGCTGGTGACATACTGCTATAATGCATCATCAAGGCAGTATCATTTTGATGATATACTATGCTACTGATTTATTGATTATTATTATTTTTTATCCAAAGAGCAACAAATATCTCAAAAGACAGAACAGATCTTGCAATTTATGAACTGCAGTTCAATGCAGATGGCTCCCATTGAGTTTTTGTTTAAATGGCTGGCACACTCTTTGGCATTTAAATTGACTTAAGAAAAGTGAGAATGAATCTTGCTGGCACTTTTTACCTCTTTCTAAAGATGCAGTTAACATTTTCCCGTCTTGGAGTCAATGGCTGATGAAATTTTATGTTGTCAGATAGTTTCTTCAAGCACTTTTATCAGTGTTTTCCACACTAGTGGAAACTTTCATATATATACTTCAAAAATTTGTATATTTTGTCCTTTGTTCAATCTCTCTTTCTCTGCATGCATTGTGTTGTGCCTCTAGGAGTTGTGGATGGATTATGACTTTACTTTAGGCACATTGTAGTTGGAAAAGCGATCAAAACTGATGAACAGTTCTGTGCTTATGTTGCATTTATTGTCTCTGTTGAGGCATAGCTTGAAAATTTCCCTGGCTGGCTGGCCAATATTGCTTTGTAGTGAAGAACTATGCAGAGCCTGTAAAGGACAATGCTCCATGATATCCCTAGAGAGCCAATAGCCTTAAATTGTTGAACATAAAGACAGAGCAAAGCAAATAGTTCCCTTTTGAAACAGTATTGATTGTTATATTGTGCCAACATTTTCTTTTGCACTTATCTAATGTTGTCCTTCAATTCAACAGAAAAGGGGAAAGAAAATATTGATGACTTTTTAATGGCTGGAGCCTGGTATTAAGACACTTAGTTTAAATATTATAATATCTATACAATATATATTTTGTTATACAATAATCTTTGGAATGGTCTCCAATTTTCCCAATAACAATTATTTCTAGGAAAAATCTAGGAGGGAACTCGTGTTCTGAAAACATGAATAACCAGGCGCTGGGCATATATTCCAACAAGTGTGGGTTCAAATGATGAAACATGAATAGTAACCTTGCAGTTATTATCTTCCAAGATTCATTAGATCAGTTCTAACCTAGCTCTCTGGATGCTGTATAACCAGTCCCTACTTTGGCCTCTCAAGATCAGGTGGACAGGTCCTACCCACCTAGCCCACCAGAGGCCAAGTAGTCTCACTAATGGCTGCAGGAGGGCCTTTAGCTGCAGTCAAGCTGGCAGAAAGTTGAAAATTGCTTCTACACCCATTGCTTTTTTGCACTTGATCATTCTGTTTCTTAGGAATGGAAATATCTCTGAAACAATGGCCCAAGAGATCATGGGTTGTCTAGTAATGAATATAACTAAACAGATGTGGATAGATTTGAGAAGATGCTTAGACTTTAGTTTCCTGTCCTGAACAGGGAGTTGGATTCTGCCTAATGGCTTTTTCTGTCTTTGTCTCTGGAAAAGTCACAATGGTCATCTCAGAGCTCTACTTTCATTAAACCAGCATCCTTTGCACCAGTTTATTTTCCAGAAGTTTGTTATTATGGCCAGTGACTTTCTAATTCCTATTCTCTCCCAGGGAGTATTTGTTGGATTTTTATTATTGGAGGCATTATCTTTGTTGACAAGACAACAATTTAGGGCACAGCTCCTTTTCTCATGAGAACTATCTGCAGAGAGGCTGTGGTTTTATTGCTTTGAAATTAATCCTTCCTTCCTTCCTTCCTTCCTTCCTTCCTTCCTTCCTCCCTCCTTCCCTCCCTCTTTCTTTCTTTCTTTCTTTCTTTCTTTCTTTCTTTCTTTCTTTCTTTCTTTCTTTCTTAAAAAATGATGTTCCAGATCTTGTGTTTCAGTTTGATATTTCCTTGTTTAATACTTCAGACAAGAATTAATTTGATCCTAATCTGAAATCTTGTTCCTGAGTTTTGGTTCCATCGCTACCTCTTCATGTTCCATTTCCATCACTCATTGATCTCTGCCATTTTTATGTATTTATATAAACTTTTATTGCTTCAATTTAGTTCCAGAACAATCCTCTATTCCTTGTCAGCTTAACTTCCCTAATAAGATTTTAGGGCATTTCTGCTTGGCTTAATTTTGTTTGTTTTTCTGATATTTTTCTGTTCTTTTCTGTCATACATTCCAGAATGAATAATGTGGGATTTCTAGCTCTCTTATGGATCCTGAAGAGTACAATTTAACTAGTTTACTCTTAATGCCCTAGTGATTTTAGGAGTATTTATGCAGTTTCTCTTACAGAAGCTGGAATTGTTTAACAAGATCCTGCTTATATATTTGATCACTTCTTTTAAATATTACTCAGTTGTTTTAAAAAGTATATATGCCACTTTACAATTTAACAAAAAAAATCCACTGCAGCTCAGTCAGCAAGGAATATAAAATAACTTTAATATATGAAAAAGGAAATCCAGCATTAATTAAAAGAGGAGAAACTATATTTAATTACAATCTATCAATTCTCATCCATAAAAGTGTTCCAGTTAAAGGAAAGATTAATTAGTGAAACAAAGAGCCTCATTTACAGTTGGACATATTTTGCAGTTTTTTCCTCATACATTTTGTTAGTATCAAGTACTGTCCCACCCAATGTATCAAGAAATTTATTTATTTGTTTGTTTGTTTGTTTGTTTGGTTGGTTGGTTGGTTGCACATCTTACCACAGGATAACTCTGGGCAGTTGCAATAATAGTTAACATCTCCACAAATGAAATAATAAAAACAGGAGAAAACACTGCTAATTAGATTCACCTATAGTTAAATTCCATGACTAAGTATTATTGAATATCTGAATATCTGAATATCTGAATATGCTGTTATACATCTGTGGTATTTATTTAATTAAATAATAAAGGGAGATTCTTTTTCTATTGCACTGGCATTGTTTGTTATTGATTTTTATGATTTTTTTCTTTACTTGGCTTTCAATGATACAGTGCTGTCTATAGGGGATGTCTCAGGGCAAGAGAAAATTTTAATAAAATACCTATTGTCTTTGTAATGAAAGATGCCGTTGAAAGAAAACCAGTCAATGCAAAGTCATGTGGTCAATCAACTCTATTTCCTTAGTAATAATTCAAGTATATTTTTTTAAAATTGTTTCTTTAAAAATTAAGGGTTGTTTATCAAAATAGCATACATTTTCAATGTTCACCTAAATACTTTTATAATCAAATTGATGGAAGTGCAGTAATAATAGGAAGTAACCATAATTACACAAATAATTATTCATAATTTTAAATATATATATTAAATCTACCCGACGGAATAGGAATCAGAAGGTAGAGAGAGAATGATTACCTATACCCAAATGTACAAATTATTTCTCTGTTGTACGTTTGGAACAAAGTTCTAATTTGATTTATCTATAATGCTAGGGCCTAGGCTGTTCTTTAATTACTTATTATCTCGTATAATGAAAAATTTCCATGGAGTTCAGCCTGATTTTTGGAAACTTCATGGAAATATCCATATGGAGTTTTTGGAAGGAGGGGGTGGGAACAACATGAACATGATTTGCCATTGCTTTTATGAAGTTTTTAATTTAAAATGTTACTCCTGACATTTTATAATGGTTTTCCATATCAGCACTAACCAGAACTTAACTTTTTGACTGCTAAAGTTAGCTAAGTGCTGTCATCTACCTGGGAAGGTAGACATGTATTAGTACCTTGTGGGCAGAAATGCATGACAAAACTCCATAGGTCACTAGATAGCTAAAAACTACCATTGGACATCTTCTGAAATTCTCTTCACTTCTGAAATAATTTGTATGCAGTTTTATTTATTATTACATTGGGGCACCATTTCAGAGATATTTCCTTACTTAAATAGAGAAACAGAATGACCTTGGGTGAGCAAAATGTCAGTGGGAGCAAGAGTGATTTCTGACTGCCTGACGGTTTCTCTAATAAGTTTGCTTCTGAGAAGCTGGCAGTGAGCATCAGGAATCTTCCTTCCTTCCTTCCTTCCTTCCTTCCTTCTTTCCTCTCTCCCTCCCTTCCTCTCTCCCTCCCTCCCTCCCTCCTCCTTCCTCCCTTTCTCCATCCCTCCTCTTTCCTTTCCTCCCTCCCTCCCACTCTTTCTTCTCCTTCCTTCCTTCCTTCCTTCCTTCCTTCCTTCCTTCCTTCCTTCCTTCCTTCCTTCCTTCTCCCCCTCCCTCCTCTGCCTGTTTCTTCCTTGCTTGCTTCCTTCTCTACCTCCTTCCCTCCCTCCATTTCTTACTCTTTCTCTCTTTCCTAATGGATTCTGGCATTCTGTAAGTTAGCCCATTTGCAGTACCTTTATGGAAAATGTTTTGGCCTATGATTCATCATTTCACTCAATTGAATGTTGCAAAATATAAAACAGTCGTGAATTTTTAGTAGTAGTCTCCATGCCATCTTACAAAATGGCTCAGGGCAATGTATATTAAATTGTAAACCACTTAAACTGCATAAAATTCAGATGCAAACTATTTGAAACTACGCATTAAGTGTCATTAAGTTGGCTCTCAATGGCACTCTTGAAGGTTTCTAAAGAATAGAGAGCCCTGGAATATATACAAAGCAGGTGACTAGGGCAAGGATTGAGATGACCAAGTGAAACTATGAAACCTGAAGATCAATACTCTTGATGATCTTAATAAGCAATGAGGACCATGTAGAAAATATTCTCTCAGATTACCTGATCCTAAGCTATTCATCTTCACCAAAGTCTTCAATTTTATGATAGGTAAACATTTGAATAGAATTATTCACACAGCTGTAACAACTAGTCATCTATAGCAGATTTCTGAATAGATGCTGGATGAGGAAGAAGGAGGATGAGATATACATGCAATACTGTAAGTGTAGCAGAAAAAGAGCTCTTTCTGTTAGGGATGTACTGGATTATGTCAAAACATTCAATGAAGTACTGAAGAGTTTGTTATTTCTTCCTATACATAATAATCTAGTCAACTAATGGTCAAAACTAATTTGGCTCTAGATAAGGGTGAACAGAATTCATGGAGGGTTGGACTTAGGTCTCTTGAGGCAATGCAATGATTCCAAACTGATTACACATTTAACCCCATCTTCCAGCTCAGCCTGCTCATCTCCTACATTCTACATTCTAGATTAATAGGTTTGACCAAGAATGCATTCTTACCTGACCATTAAGTCTATTAAATACAGTGAGAATAACATTAAATAAAATGCACATACAATAATTATGCATTAGATTGTTTAAAAAATATCTCTTCAGTTTAACAAGAAGCAAAAAGCATAAAGTCAATTTTTTAAAAAAATCTAAGGATAAATTCTGGCCAAGATTAGCATACATGCACACATTTGAAAAATTTTAGGAACAGAAAAACCTGCATAGTTTAAACTTGAACTTTTTTTTAATGAGGGACTAGAAATAAATATTGCACAATGGCTGACAGAGAGCAGAACAAAATAACAGCTTAGAATAATGGCTGAGGGCAAAGAAACAAAATGTTTAAGTAAGGACAATAAAGTGGAGATGGGCTATAGATTAAGAATCTCTCACATGATAAATTGGCACCATAATAAAGTGTAATTATTCAGTACAATGCACCATGATAATAGCTACATGTCTTAGCAAAATATTAATAATTCACAATACTAAAAAGCTCAGTTATCTAAAGGGATTCTGTCTACTATAAAGAAAATATCAAAATGCATTAAGTGTATGAACAATGAAATTGAGAAAAATAAACCATGATGGATAGGTATATTAACAAACGGAACAAAAAATGAAAATTTGAAAATATGAATAGAATGGTTCTTTATAAAGTAATGATATCAGATTTTTTATACTGTAGTGAGTACAATAAAACTATATTAAGTGGACAATAAATATTTCCTAATGAGATGTTTTGGATTCAGCCAGGTTATGGACTAAATCAAGCTGATTCAAACAGATTAGTCCTAGTCTAAAGCATATACAGTAGTTAGATGCCTATTTATTCCTTTCTATTTTATTATTTTAGAATTTCAAAAGGGAAGAAATATTATTCTTCATTTTCTATGGTAGAAAATAGTAGAGGTAAACTAAATAAAAAGAGATCTTCATAAACACACATGCAACAATGCTTGATTTATAACATATTTTATTATTTGAATATATAAACAGTAGAAAAAATATAGAAGACAATCATAGAGCACATGGTACTACAGGTTTAATGACAGCAGAGGACATATGTAGCTCAGGACTGAACTGACAAATTCTTGGTGATCTCTGAGCTTGGTTGTTTGCTTGCAATTGTTTCATTACCCAACTACCATAGGTAACACCATCAATGCAAGTAGTAGTACAGTATTGATAAATGAATATGAACTTTTTGTGAACAAGGTTCCAGATGGGAACAAAACCCTAGAACAGGGATGTCTAACCTTGGAAACTTTAAGACCTGTGGACTTTGACTCCTAGAATTTCCCAGTCAGCATGGTGATTAATCACCAACTACTCTGAGAATACTGTAGGAAAAGGATATAAGTCTATCTGCTATGGCATGATAAAATTCCATGCAATTCCATTTTCACTACAGCAGGGGTGTCAAACTGCCGGCCCATGGGCCGGATGCGTCACGTGGAAGCCACACCCACCCCATTGTTGGCAATGGCAAAACCGGCCCGATATGTTCCGCAATGTCACGTGATGTCGCGAGTTTGACATGCCTGCACTATAGCATAGCTTTACCAGAAAAAAAAATCAGTTGACTGATGTGGATTTATAGGCTTGGTTAACATCTGCAAGAAACCAAAGTCCATTTCTTCCTAGCAAGCCATCCATACCAACCAGCTGGGCAATGAGGAAATGAACTGGTGAAGGTAACACCTTCATGGCTGGTTACACCTTTGGATGTGACATATTCCTTGAGAGTGACATATGCCTTGAGAGAATAAATAAATTATAACAAATTTATATTGAGATACAATTATGGCCACCACTCCCTGTTTTTGCCATGTTTACTGCCTGATTTAGTAGCTGTTTGCATGTATGATTTTGTATTTGTACTAGCCTTTTACAGTAATGGAATCAGTTGATACCAGCTCCTTAATACTACTGCAGCTTGCTTCCCATACAGTATTTGCAGTTATTAACTAGTCTTTCCTTTTTTGACTGTGGCTCAGGCCTAGTCCAGCAATGAGAGCAATACCATCATGTCATCTCAAAAGACTTCAGATTACGCTGTAGTTAATGTCAAAGTTTTATTGGCCATGGAAGGATTTCTGTAGGATTTCTACTTTGATAATAGCTGGGGAGGCACACTTTTCCATCTTAGAAGAAAAAATCAGTTTCAGATAACGATTACAATCAGAAAATAAATTATTGCAAATACTGAGCTTCAGACATATTTTTATACACACACACACACACACACACACACACACACACAATATAGTATAAAATAGTGGTCTTATTGTTAGTCTGTAGTTCTTCTATTGTCCCAGGCATTGGAGTAGACTGGATGTAACCCTTCTTGTTAAAGGTGTTTAACATACGTTGTAAATATGTTGAAGTTAGTTACCATGTTATTTCCTTACTGGCTTTTTAAATTATTTGATTGTATTTGTAATTTGGTTTTTAGATTTTGAGTCTTCCAGAGTTTCTCTGGAGTTGGGGGAGACAAAGTCAAATCAAATCAATTCAATAATCAAATCAATCAGTAATCTGGACTAAAACACTATGACTTCTGCACCTTGTGCTTGCATATGTTATACAATGAGTCAAGGAGAATGTCAACATGCAGCTTGAGAATCCAAATAAAACTCCAGGTTTATTCCATGTCTGAAAATCTTACTGTTTATTGAATACACTGCATGGTAATATCAAATCAAAACTCTGAGGTTTCAACACCAATTCATAGACTTAAACAATAATTTTCCTAGCCAAACCCCCAATGTCTTATGTAGTCCATATAAAGAAGTTCACTTTGTTATGGGAACCATCTGTTTCAAATCCACATCTGTTATGGTGTACTTGAAAAGGTTTTAGGCTCTCACTGACTTCAGCGGAATTTTAAAAGTTTCATTTCTCCATCCAACCCACTAGAAAGTAACACCTCACCACTTATTCTAAAGGCAAGTTGAAACACAGGCATGTAGCTGTCAAAGTTTCATCCTTGACAGAGAAGCATTCAAGCATTTTAAATTTAATAGCCTGCTGCTTTTAACATAAAATGAAAATCTGGAATATCGACTAGTTATCCCTTTCCTGCAATAGTGACCTCAAGGAAACTTTAGTATGAAGGGTATATACAATTACTTGCTGGGATTTATTTTTTTATATAGACACATATACAATAGTTTTTCATATATGCAATTTAGAATAATGTAATGTCTAAAGTTATAGCAATATCAATAGCACTTAGATTTATATACCGCCCCAATAGTGCTTTATAACATTCTTTCTAAAGCACTATATGTCAGCATATTGCCCTCAGCAATCTGGGTCCTCATTTTACTGACCTCGGAAGGATGAAGGCTGAGTCAAGTTGAGCCTTGTCAGGATCAAACTCTAGGCAGTGGGCAGAATTTTCCTGCAATACTGCATTCTACCACTGTTCCACAGGGCTCCTGGTTGTGCAATTTATATTGTTCATACATATACAGAACTTTTCCCTATTTATAAAAATATTAGTGTTATTAAGAAACTATGGCAAAAGACCAACTGGATGACAACACCTTAAATAGTTTATTTTGCATGGGATGTACTGAAAACCACCATATTTGTCAAATATTTATGCAGTTATATGATGGGTTGTCTAAGAGGAATGGGGATGAGTCCTTGACATGGCACAAATGCCAGGTGCAAATGTATTGTAGAGTACTCTTCTAAGTAGCTATCAAGTTTCCTGTCTCAGCTAACTTATGAATGAGTGAGTAAATGAATGTTTGAATGCTGCAAAGCAAAGTACTAACCAGGCTCCAGTAGCATACCTCTTTCTGAAAATTTCTCTGAGTCCCAAATGGGTCCCACAAGCTTTCTTAAAACAATGAAAACAAAGATTATTTGGCTTATACTTGTACTTGTTCAGAATATAGGCAAAGACACTAGAAGCAGGAGAAAGTATTCAATTGGTAAGAGACAAGAGGAGGTAATATGTGGCATTCTGCTAAATTGAGTTTTTTTTTAATCTGGGTTAATCTCTCATAGCAACCATTTTGTGATAGGGCAAAAATCTTTCCTGAAGCCATTTCCCAAAAGCATTCATGGCATCTTTTCCAAATAATATTTCATTTTCATTATCTATTTCTTTTTCATTTCAAAGAAAATTCTGTCATTATCTTGTTTAACTGAAGAAAGATAATAAATTAAAAAGCATAACATTCAGTTGATCACTAAAAATGTCACATTCCCCTCCCCCCAAATCTAGTATTCTGTTAATAAGTATAAAAATACTGGAGTGTTGTTAGAGAACAAATGGTATTAATATTCAGTATAGTTAAATAAGTTATTAGTATCTTTGCATTTGCAGTCTGAATGATTCACATTAACCCTAATATTCTTCAGTACTTCTAATACAATGTCCTGTCTTCTGCTAAATACTTCCAGCATTCCCAGCTAGCCAAGCCAGTATATAATTCCAGCCTATCTGGCAATAAAGGGTTGAAGAATTATCTTATCACACAATATCTGGCTCCCCATTTGAATGCAATATGTGTTACAAGATGCTAAGAGTTATCTTCATTTAGTTAATGCTACAGTGCCCTGGATTATGGGCATAATATGGGAATTAATCTGATATGAAATGTAGGCATAGGACTATAGACACATTGAAAAATTAATCACTAGTTGGGTGAAACTGTATTTTTAACCATATAATGTCCTTGCTAGAGAGAGATTTGGAATGATGAAGAAGACTTAAGCAAGAATGCCAAACAACAAGAGTAACAGATACAATGAAGGCAAATAACATTACAGACTGAAAGATAAATGACAGAATGCTAATTAGTGGCCCTTGAAGACATGAGCAACACATGAATATTCAGTGTCTAAAAGTATGAGTTACAAATTAAAAACAGAGATTTTTTACTTCATTTCAAAAATAGAGTGCTGAATTGTTTTTATGCTTTGTTTGTTTTAAAGGAGCAATTAACAACTTTAATACACTTGGCATGGAAAACCTGAACTGGGTTTTGCAACAGTTTCATCTTGACAAATACCAAATGATCTGAAACGGAGGTTGTTTCAGTTTTGATAGGGATTGATTATGTCCCATCAAGTTATCAACCCTTAGTGACCACAGAGATAGATTTGATCTTTCAGTTCTTCTAATGGTGCATTCATTGCCCATGTAAATGAGTCTACCCACCATTTTGCTTGTCATCTTCTCCTTCTCCTCTTTTGTTTCTTCATTAGACCTTTTTTAGGCAGTTGGTCATTGCATAATATCTCCGAAGTAGTCTAATTTAACCTTGATCTTTGTGCATCCAGTGAGAAATCTGGGTTGATTTTTTGATGATACATTGGTTTGTTTTCTTGGCTATCCATGGTATTCTCAGGAGTTTTATTCAACACCAAAATTCAAAAGCACCAGTACTCCTCCTATCCTGCTCTTTTAAAGTCCAACTTTTACACCCATAGATTATTACTGGAAATTCAATTGGTTACATAATTCTGAACATTGTAGGTATATATACTTCCTCATATTAAATTAAATCAAACCTGGAAAATCACATTCATTTTTATAATTTATTTTTACTATTTAAATATGAAAAGCGCAAACAAATATGAGGCAAAGGAGCAGCCTCATTTTAATGCAAAGTTAGCTTACAATTTCCATAAGAGAAACCTTTCTGTTTTACTTTATTCATGAAATCCAGCCCAAATCCTTTGACTTCAAATACCTTTGGCCTTACAAGCTGCCAATGAAATTACCTGAGTATAACTCAGAAGCAAGCCCACTTTATTCATTGGCCTGATTCCATAGTAAGTGTGTGCAGGGTTCTGGTCTCGAAATATATAATGATAAGATAAAGTGAGGTGAGGTGAGGTGAAATGATATGATATGAGGCAATATAATAAATATAATATAATAAAAATCCCCCATTGAAATAAATGGGACGAACAATGCTCAGTTTTTGTGAAGATGGTATGGCATGGGAAATAAAACCTCCTACAGTCATATGTACATGCAAATGTACATCCTACAGTTGACATGCAAATATTTGTAAATAAACAAACATATCCTGTATTGTTATAGTAATCTGAGATTCAGATGTGAGATTCATAAGAAACTGTGTGAGGCAGGAGGAAAGTTAAAAACAGTTTTCATAATATGATGCTACCAAGTTTTCTAGTTTTCAGGCTCTATGTTCAACTTTACAGTGCTTGAAATTATGGGATTTAAAGTTACATATTTTGAAGGCATCCGGTTAGGATTTTGGAATAGTAAATTAAAGTCTTCATCAACTCCTACTCAAGATTGGTGCAATATAGAAGTAGTTTGCCAATATCATCTTTCAGAATTTTTTTTTTTAAAAAAAAACCTTTATGGTCTGGCCTATTGCCTTGGTATTCTTAAGGCCTATCGCCTTGATATTCTTAACAGTCACCCATTCAGGCACCAACTTGAATGGAAGACTGTTAAGCTTGTAAAATCAGTCAAAGAAAGTTGGAAGTCTGGATTAAAGGGCTGGTTCCAGCCTTGGCAGTGAAGTTCAGAAATTGATGTAATTGTCACTTGGCTACAAAGGGACAAGCAATGCAACCCATAATATAAATTGCTAAGCTATGTGGCAAACTTCCCTGACTGGCTGCCTTCCAAATATGTAATCACACATCAAGAGAGAATTATGAACATTAAATTCCAACATACATGAAAAGAATCAGATTAGGAAAAATAATCAGCTCTTGTTTTTTCTGTCCTCCAAAAGTTTTTGCCCACCAATGAGTTTTGTGCATCAGAACTTTTATGTCAGCTTTTTTGGCTGCCTCATACTTTTAGGGTTATCAGTTAGGGGTTGACAGTTATCTCTGTAAACCTATGTATCTATGCCCTTGGTACAAAAAGGATATTGCGCCAATTAATTACATTTGTAGAAGGCAAAAACTTTTTAGATATGAGATTTTAACAGTAGTAGTAGGAAAAAAGGAACAAGAGCCAAGCAATTTATAAATAATTTCTTATAACAAGTACAAGATTTAATAATGCTGTTATTATACCATTAAATATTAGCTTTCTGGAACATCCAGTCAATAAACTCTAACCACCCAATAGATTTTTAAGCTGAATTGGGAAAACATTTTCAAAGATAGTGGTACAGAAAGTTATAATTTTAATACTTTAAATTAGAATTTTTAAAAACAACTGTGAGATGCTTTCATACAGTATTTCAAACCTTGACTTATTCTAAACAAGTGTTTCAATTGTATTTGATGCTGGCTGGATAATTCTGGGAGTTGAAGACCAGAAGTCTTAAAGTTAGCAAGATACTGCAGGAGTAAAAAGACTGAATTAAAGAGACGAGATAAAATTTTAAATGACACAACCATGGGAAATCTACAGTTAAGGGCAAATTCACACAATATGATAATAATCAAGGGTTTATGCAAAAATATTGTATAAATTATTTCTCAAACTTTTTTAAAAAATACTTGACTATTAAAAAGCCTCTTTTAAGTGGATTTACATTGGAAATATTCCAATATTCCTGTTTTGGGTCATAAACTATGTATTGGCTTTATAATTTTTTGTGTGTGTAATAAGGAAACCACGCAGCATGAAAAATCTATTAAAAAGAAATGACTTTCTTAAAGAACCCATCCCTCATTCTTGGCTATGCAAGCAAAGCAGGATAGAATATTCAGTTGAAGCCTGCTTTAATATTAACCTGCAGCTGTGAACTTATGTTATTACAGAAAGTAATAGAAAATCATCCTGAAATGAAAGCATATTAGAAATCAAAAATTAACAGGCTCAGGGCATTTGTGCAATTCCCTAGTAAGCAACTACATAAACTGGCAACAGCTCAATTTCTAAATGGTTCATAGGATTACCTTGACTTTTGATCAATCTGAACTCATTCTTGCCGATCAGAAAAAAAATAAAACCACAACTCACAAATTTCTCCATCACTGTATGGGATTGACTCTTCAGAATTACTTCAGAAGTAGCAATTAAAGTAAAGAAGAGCTTAGTTTAATTCACCTAACAAAACCCAGTCTTTTAATCAGAGTATGATCCAATGAAGAATATACTGCATGAACCAGATGACAGTAATTTTCTGTAACTGCAATAGCTGCTTAAAGTATGATCCAAAACAGGAACATTTCTGCAAAATGATTACCAAAGGAGCTATCAAACAAACAGCAATAAAAATCTGTTTAAATCCTTTTTTTTGACATTATGCCATTTTTGAATATAAACAAATGACATACTTGAAAATATTGTCCTTCTCACAAAATATTTGACATTGTTTTGGATTGAAATTTGTTGTACTAAAAAAACCCAAATTATATGTGAGTTGTTTATATTATTATTGTTAAAAGGCTTGGAAATTCTAGGTATCAAATAATTTTTTTTCAATATTTTTTTTGTCAACATTCAGACTGCATGTCAAATCTTGCAAATTTAAACTGCATCATACCCAAACACAAACCCTACAAAGCATATATACATTAAAACTTTGATAAGGCAGTAGACTTAAATAGAGGTACTTGTATAGATTGGATTATCTAGTGCAGGGATAGTCAACCTTAGCTCTTTTATGACTTGTGGACTTCTGGGAGTTGAAGTCCACGAGTCATAAAAGAGCCAAGGTTGACTACCCCTGATCTAGTGGTTAAAGCACCAGGCTAGAATGCTCAAGACTGTGAGTTCAAGTCCTCCTTAGCCATGAAAGCTGACTGGGCAGCTTTAGGTGAGTCGTTCTCTCATCCCAAATCATCTCACAGGATTGTTGTGGGGAAAATAATAGAATATCATTATAATGCTTATAAGGACAACATCTAAAGAACAGAGAGTTTTCACAATTCATGTTGAATTGTGTCAAGAAAGATTTATTTAGCAGTGAGCTATTTAATGCTGAAGGACTGTACCAAATTCAGTTCATATTAGTATTGGTTGGGTTGTACCATTCCTCAGGCAGCTTGTTTGAAGTTATGATAATCAGCTTGGCAACAAACTCAAAGCAAAGCAGTTTGAAAGCAGATCAGGGCAAAGAGATAAATATAATTCTTATATTTATATATAGATTCAGATAACCTTTGAAGAACTTACAGTATTTCTCTTCATGAATTTGAGCCATAAATAACAAAACGAACTCCAGGAATTCTCCAAGTGGAATAAAGTGGCCTGCACTTCTGCAAGACAGATAGAAGATTTTCCTTAACCTTTGCAAAACACAAGCTTGTGTATTTTGATTCATATTCAAAGATCAATAAACCTAGAATCATATTTATTTCACTGCTGACATTGATTAATCTACTTTATCTTTACAACAAAAAAAGATGGCAGAAATAACCCAATTTTTCTCCATCTGCTTTGTTCTGTTACCGGGGGGTGGGGGGGGTGGGCTAAAGAATTCAAGCATAAAGCAATATGGTAGTATATAAATCTTGCCATTGCAAAATAAGGTTTAAGAAGAATTAGGATGTTGTACTTAAGGACCAGCATTTACATAATGTAGTCTGTAAACTGGTTGATAATCTGATTCAATCATCACCATATGAAAGCTAATCCATTGGATATAGTTTAAACATCAGCTAAAATGTTGTTATTGTTGATTATAATACTAAATATAGTATTTATGCATTTCTGTATCCAGACGGCAATTGTGTCCATTGTTATTTCCTTATATATGCAATTAATGGGAATACAGAGATGACTTGCATTGGTTATTTTATTAATAATTCTAGTAATTTATTTTATTATATTGTTTTTTAATTGTTTTATAGTTTTAGAATTGTAAGCCACCCAGAGTCACTTGGTTGAGTTGGGAGACTATACAAATTGAATAAATGAATAAATATTTACTTCTCTATCTGATAATCAGTTATATGGTCTTTTATATTTTTATTAGAAAAATGAATGAAACCTACAGCTCTCTTCATATCTTTGTTATGGATCCTTCAACATGTCACTTCTTGGAAGGAAGAATTTCTCTATTTCTCTATCTTATATGATATTTAAAATCCTTTTTAAAAAAAATGTTTTATTGATTTTTTACAATAACAATCCTTAGTGCCTAGTGTACAGCATGTTGTCTTGGTTCATATATTTTGAAAAAAACAATATTAGTTAATTAACAGTCAATAATAATTAATTTTTGCAATTGCATAATTAGTATATTAATTGATAGTATATTTCTTTGATCTTCCCTTCTCCCAATAGTATTCTCCTTCTTCAACATTAAACAAATATTTCTTAATATTTTCAATACATAAATGGTTAAATATAAACATTTTTTCATGTTTGTACAAATAATAATGATGTCCATGTATGACATTTTTTCTTATCAACTTGTGTTGTTTTTATAAAAATCATCTTATTAGTTCACCATATATCCTATTTTCATAAGTCTTATTTAAGCTTAATTTCTCCTTAATATTAAAACCATTCTTTTCAGTCATAATTTTCTCAATATTAATCATCTAAATATCCAGATTTTCCATTTAGATATACCATCCCAATGTTTTCATATTTCATGCGTTATAAAAATACTATGCTGCTTCTATCTTATGACATCTACCTATAACATCTTTTCTGATCAGTTTATATTTCACTTATGTTTGTGAAAGTTAATTTTGTTAAATCATTATATATCCTATTTTCAAAATTCTTATTTAAGCTTAATTTTCCCTCAGTATTTAGTCATTCCTTAGTCCTAATTCTCTTCAATTTAATTTACCTTTAAATTTCAAACTTTTCATTCACATACATCATCCCAATATTTTTACATTTCATATATTATGGAAAATACTGTATTACTTATATCTCTTATCCCTCTTATTGTATGGTCCCTTTATATCCAAAGTTATCTATTCTTTTAACCGTATTCAAACAAGTATTTGCTCATTTGCTCCATCTGGTAGGAGAGTCAAATCTCTAGAATCTGTTTCTGGCCTTCTTCTTTTGCCAAGTAGCTTTCCAAGTTGATATATTCCACTTGCCAGGAAGTTCTTATATTTTTGTAAGTATTGTTGGGAGTGGAGAAGACAGGATGCATAGAATATATGCTTTCTCCAGTACAGGAGACGGAGACTCCACCAATGGGTTTCCTTTGTCTGCCTGCTCTTGAGACCAAGTATCCAAAACTTGTCACGCCCCCTCCTACTGGTAATCCAGTCTTAACTTGGTCTCCGCTCTTGATGACTCGTTTTGGCTTGGCTCTCAGCTAGATCAGGTTAGATATTAATAATCCATTGGTGAAGTCTC
>NW_015388686.1:0-4807 GCF_001527695.2 Protobothrops mucrosquamatus
TTATTATTATTATTATTATTATTATTATTATTATTATTATTATTATTATTATTATTAAGACAAGGGAGTCAAGGTATTCTCCAAAGCACCCGAAGACAGGACAAGTTGCAATGGATGGAAACTAATCAAAGAGCAAAGCAATCTAGAACTGAGGAGAAATTTCCTGACAGTTAGAACAATTAATCAGTGAAGCAACTTCCTCTTATTCTCCATGACCTTCTGTGCTATCTCAAGTTGTGAGAGCAGCTTCTTTTTCACTATGTTCAAATGCTGGGTAATAGCTGTTTCTCAGTTTGTGTGGATGCAGATCTTCTGTACATCCATAGTTCCCTCGTACATTTCATATATCCCCTCTCATTAGGACTACAGTTGTAGTAACACTATTGTAGCAACAATGTATCAATACCAGGTTATTTTGTCTCATCCATATATGTGGTTTTGTTCCAGTAGCCCACCTATTGTCAAATTATCTTGGTTTCTCAACTTGTGATGTGAACCTTGTTAATCTGGATGACATGCAAGTCAGCATGAATCTCCTAATTTGTGTTACTTCAGATTTGAGGTAGGCAGGTGAAGGATTAAATAATCTTGGCCTAAGGACTTCTACTGGTAAGGTAGATACCAGCTGGAATTCAAACTCCAGTCTCCTGTGTCAAAAGCAGTGCTCTACTCAGTACCCAGTGTGTGTGTGTGTGTGTGTGTGTGTGCACTGATAGGTTGATATGTATAGCACATCAGTTCAACATTTGGATTGATGTGATATGTGTGTGGGGGGCATTTAACATTTGAACTGTGTGTATGTGTACACACATACACACAGTTCCAATGCTAAACGAGCCCTCACTCTTAACACCAATATATTTGCACTAAATTAAGTGTACATGAACAATTTGTTAAAAACTATAATAACTGAGGAAAAAAGGAATGACATTTGCCTGGAAAATATGGACAAAAATAATAATGGCAGAGAGCTTTGTTGTTTATTTTATTGAATATGAATAGTGAGATTTATTTATGTGAGAAAATACTCAAGCAAGTTTGCGGTGGTCATGATAATGAAACCAAAGACTGGATCTGATAACTTGAGCTAGAACGTTGGACAGTGTCAACCCAATACAATGGTTATTGTCCTTTTCTTATAAACTTGTCATACTCTTTAAATATAGGATGAAGACTGATCTGGTACCACTTGAGATGTTCAATGTAAGTTCTTCACAGCTTCCTCTGGAGAAAACAGAAGGAATTTAGCACTAGCATGTTGTCCACAAAATAATACACTTCTAAGTTATTATTTATAAAAATGGTTATGATTACTTGGATTCACAGTAGGTCATATGTATATATGAGAAATTTCCTCCAAATAATATTATTTAACTTTCTACTATTAGTTTTTCGAATAGAACAGACTAGCTTGCAAAGATTTCTTTGTTTAATGTACAAAACATGTGTTGAAATCTTCTAAAAATATACTTAAAAATATATACTTTTCATAAAATATACAACCTGTTCATTTTCTTAGAAACAATTTTTATTCTCTTATCATTAGTTATATATCATTACAATCTCTGATTCTGTTATCTCTGGTTTTATGACTGTAATAAATGGGAACAGGCTAAGTTCTTAATTACTATAAACTGTTCTGGAATCAATCAATATAGCGTGAGCAAAACAAACCTTGGGGCATGGTCCTATATTCTGTATGCCAATCTCAGATTTAGTTTTCCTGGAGAAACAAAATAGAGATAGAAAGACCAAAGATAAATCCCTAGTAACTTTAAAACTGAACAATATTGTGATATTGTGACTATTTATACAAACGTAAATCCAGCTAAATTCAGTTGAACAATATCCAAAACATTTCCCAGAAGGTACAGTATTTAGTATTAAGAGGAACTTCTAATCCACCATCAAAATTTAGAAATGTTCTTTATCCTAATTTAGTTCAAACATTTCAGTTATATTTTTTGCTGATGACTCTTTCTGCCCCTGTAACCATATATTTTACAAATCACGGCAGTTTCTTCTTTCATCAGGAAAATCTGAGTATTTTGTTCTCCTTATAATTGCATGAGGATAAAAAGTGAGGCTTGATAATATAAGTGTCATGTTAACCTCTTGAAAAGAAATGACACCATATGCAGAAATAAATCAGACAAAGTAGTCTGAGAAATTTCAGTAATTGGCTTATATACTTCCTGGTTGTTTTTGATGGGAAGGGAGGGGTAATTTGGCACAATGGTTAAAGATGCTAAAATAACAGTTGGGAAACAAACAAACAAACAAAAACAATTATTTCTTCAGAGATCATTTCTTCCAATTTGCAAAAACCAAAGACAAATACTTTTGTCTTTTAGCTAGACAAAATTGTCTAAGATGATTACAGGTAAAGCAAACTGTGTAGAGGAGATGTGTAAGCCTATACTCACAGAATTTGATTGCAGAGCACACATTCATTCTTATAAGTCACACCATCAGTGCCACAAACGTCTGGAGGCCTTGGTTTGCAAAGGACTTGTCCTCTGGTTTGGGGATACTTGCTGCAATCAACCTAAAGAAAATTACTAGTATGGGCACTTGCAGAATCCAATTAGACTTGATTCTTCCCTGTGTCTTCCCACATTAAACGTATTTTGCAACTTTGGAAAATAAAATGCAACAAGTCTTTGGCAGATCTTAGTATTTGAGTTGTTCCACTTCATTCCACCAGTAAAAAGGTATGCCACCATGGAAGTGACCTCACTCTTGATATGAGCTGAATTCAGCATTACCCCCCCCCCCCCATTTCTTCTTATTTAAGAATTCTGTATGATAACCATAGGTAGATATTATTTGAAGTTGAAATGACACTTGAACATTTATCTTTTTATATCTATTGTTACTTTCACAGCAGATCACTTTAATTGAAATTAATGTTTCCTTTAGTGTTCATATTTGAAAACAAGGGCTACTTGTTTCATAAATACTCTCTAATTCCAGGACAGCCAAGAACAAAACATTCCACTGAACTAAGTATTTTCTTTTAGATTCCAAGCAAGCAAGCCTTACCGTTTCATGAATGACTTCTGTACATTTGCCTTCATGCTTTATTGTGGGGATATATTCGGCATTCCTGTAAACAACATAAAAAGTGTTATTACATGTTTTGATTATCCCAGGTAATTATTGTAATGATCAGTCAAAAAGCCTATGGTTAGGTTATATTACAGAACAAACAAAACTCACAGACACAATTACATTTACAGAAGACACAAAAAAGTCAGTTTAAAAGTGAAAAAATACCTAAATCTCAGCATTTTGGAATTGGGATAATTACACCCTGTTGAATTAATATATGGCTTAGTAACCATTACAGACCTTGGCTGTTGTGCATAATCTAGCATGACAAAATGGATTCTTCCTCTCCAAATTGTTCCAGGTTTGTAAGATCATCAAATTTTGGAAGCTCGCCATGCTAGAATGCTTACAGTTCTTGAGAAAACAAGCATCTTGTATCACATTTCAGCTATTTTTATATTTAAAATAATGTTGTCATGGTTCCGACTAATGAAACACTTCAAAGAACTTCCAAGCATTGTTTATCCTAAAAAGTCTTTTTATTTATGTGACAAAATGTCGGCACGGCATGCAGAAGGGATGCTAAGATCTGAAATCTCCACCCCCCAAGCAGTTATTTTTGCTAGGATTTTCCCTCCCTTATTTTGCTGTCATGATTTACGTTCTCCAATTAGTTTGAAGGGCAAAGGTTCTCTTCCATTTGCAACTCATACTTTCTTACTTCTCCCTTCCCAGCATCTTCTGAATTAACTCTAAAAATACCACATAGCTCTGCATATTTTGTCAGAGCAACAACATCCAATGTTAGCAGCTTTGACAAATGTTAAATTATCTGAGAGAGCAACAAGCGTATCTTGGAAGGAAGATGACCATTCTAGTACCTGCAGGCCCTATACTGCTGCTTTCTGACTTGTATGGCTACGTTAGGGCAAGATTAAACACACTATTATTGACAAATTTATTATTATTTGCTTTAAGTTATCTTATTTCATTAGTCTTTTAAATTATGTTTTTCAGCTGGTATTTTCCCTCCAAAACAGAATAAATAAAATTTTAATAGTAAGAACAATAAAATTACACAGGAAATCCCAAACATTGTTTAGTTCCCAATCCCTAATATATCTTTAAGGTTTTCAGCAAATAACGTTGTCAGTTTTGAGGATTTATTCATGTGGAATATTGTTGGAAAGCTTAGGCTAAAACAAGGGGACTCTCACCTCTGTGTAGTCTCTACATTTGAAGCACACTTGTGTGCTGCAAAAATCCAGATAAATTCACCCAGCATTTAAAAGACTTGGCAAAAAGACTTTTTAGATTGTCTATCATCCCATGGATGATACAATTAGTCAAGTCAACATCATTAGTCACTGTATGGATGCTTGGTAATTTGCATCAAAATTTTAGAATTTGTTCCTGATGCTCAGGCAAAGTGAAGTGCTCTCTTTATGTTTGTGTTGACATTGTTTCTTGTCAACACTTTAGAATTTTCTAGATCATCTAGATTATTTGCAATTCTCTGCTTCAAAATAAACCCACATACACTTCCTCATTCCCTCATTATGAGGCATGTTCTATCTTAACCAGTCATTAAACAAGCCTGAAGTCTCCAAAAGAATAATGATCAAGATAGTATTTGTAAGTGCATCACATTTATCCTGCATTATTTTCATTTTAATTGAAGCTTTTCTGTTTGCCATAGCAAATCACCAATCAAATATTAGATAGCTTGCTATGGTGTAAACACAATTAATTC